>NW_016690319.1:683394-745013 GCF_001604755.1 Lepidothrix coronata
GAATCTGTCTAAAGGCAAATGTTATCAGGCTGCTGGCATATAAAATTTAAAATCTTATAAGGAACCTGTTCTCATTTAAAAAGTGCATAGAAAATGAAAAATCTCTGTCGATAAATATATGGAAGAAAAAGAAACTACTTTAACTTAATATGTGTACATTGTCTGTCTCTGTAATCTCATGGCATTGACTGTCTCCATCGCCTTTCTGGAAAGAGGTGGAATTATGGACAGCTTTCAACTATGTGCTCAGCATGCGAGAAAAAGGAACATTTGAGATTAGGAGTTATTAAGAAAAAAACCTGAGGGGATTATTACACTATTGTATCAGGCAATTGTGTATCCATATCTTGAAAGTTGTATATGATTCTGTAAAAAGGAGCTACTGAAAGGACGTATTTAAAAAATATATTTTAAAAGGCACATGAGTTTGAGAAAGGGAAAAAAAGAAAGGCCTGTAAATAGTTTTAAAGAGAATTTCAAAGTCATATGACAAAAACAGACTACTATTTTGACCAATACTACAGTGCAGACTCAATTCAATAGACTTACATTCATTTTTGCTCAGAGAAGCTGGTAAGCACTTTATTCTTACCCAGAATTTAATAATGTTTAAAATTTAGTTTGAGTTTTAAATAGTTTGATGATTGAGAGATTTTTTTTAAACCAACATTAATTTAGCTGATCTTTTCTGAAATAGTGCTTTTTGTTCTATCTTTCTTCATTTTAGCTGATACCTGTATGTGATGGAGATGGAAAAGTATGAGGCTTCTCCATCTACCTCCTTCAACTTTTGAGTAGTTATTTGGCTTTACAATGCAAAGGTTTTTTTCTTATTTTTTTTCTTCTTTGTCTTGTTTTCCCCCTTCTTCTTACTGACATGTAAAAAAATCCTGAACTAGAGTGTACTCTTGCATGAATTACATGAAACATTCTTCACTGAGAAGTTTGGAAAGTTTATCTTCCTACACTTTTTGTTATGTGTGGTTTTGTGTTGTTAAACCAAAAATATATCAATCTTCTATAATACAAATCTTTCTTGCTTTTCTAGGCAGGTTTCAAATGTAGCTATTTTGCTTGTTGTTAATTTCTGTCTCTGCTAATTAGTTTTGGGTATTGTTAATTTTTCCCCTTAATTTGTATGCATTGAATTGACTTTAATTAAACCTCCTTGACAGAAGGCTTTTTCCTTTATTCCCATAATTTCTTTTTTCCTAATCCTGACACATCACAAAATGTCTGCTTTCATTTACTCTGGCATCAATTCACTGTAATTCCATCAGAGTCACTGGAGTAACTTTGAATTTACTGCTTTATAAACAAGAACAAAATTTGTTCCCATGATTGACAATTACAGACATCTGAATAGAGGTAAAAACCACAAAGCTTTCCAAAATAATATTCAGTCTTTACTCTTAATGGGTTTCATGTCACCAAGGAATGTGACAAGTAATTTTGCCAGTGACCATGTGGTGGGAAAAGAAATCTAAATGCGTGAATGTAAGAATTCGTTATTACTAATGAGCAGCCTTACAAATTAGCATATTCTGACATACTGGGAGCCTAGTACAAGTCAGACTCTTCGTTTTTAAGAAGTACATCACAAGATTTTTTTTTCTTTCCCTGAAATAAGAGAGTAGGACCACCTCAAGGATATTTTAAGTGGTTATGCTTCCCTCTGGTCAGTAATCACTACTTTCTGTCACAGTAGAGAGTACCTTTATCTTATCTATGAAATCATATGTTGTTATTAATTGCTTCTGAGTTGTGTGAAGGCATTTGGCAATTAAAACTTCACAGTGATTTTTATTTGCCCTTCAGGAGAGGGCATTTTTGTCTCTTTACTGCAAAAGATTAAGCAAAAGAAAAGGTGTGTGTAATATTTACATTTCTACCGATGTCTGAAATGTCAGTAGTTCAGGTCCCAAAGCTTAAAGTGCTATTTCCTGATCTTTAATGAACTTTCACTTTTGTTCTGCAGAAAAATGGAAAGGAAGAGGAAGAGCAGGGTCGCATTTTGAGTCAGCGCGCAGAAGGAGTAGAGCTGTCCTTTATCATATCTCTGGACATCTACAAAGAAGAGAGAAGAACAAATTAAAAATTAATAATGTATGTGTACTTCTTCTCTTGTATTTTTTTTTTCAAAAATGTACTCTTTTCACTGTCTTAAAAAAAAACCCAAGCATTTAAAAGGACTGCAAAAGGTCACTGAGTACCTGAGAAATATCTGAGCCATAATTTTACAGTGGCAAAAGGATTAGAATGCATTTCACTTAAGTGCAGTTCTGCCTACTATGGTATTTGTTACCATACAGCAAGACTGCATTTAGTCATACTGTAAACAGATATTTACTTAATGCCAGGAAAGCCACATTATAAAGTTTCTCAGAACTTAATTTTAGGTTCCAATTTGCCTTATCATCCCAATAACTTCATTTCATTTATTACTATTTGCTGAAAAGATAATGAAGAAATTCAAGGTATTGCTGTAGCTGAAAATCTCCATGTGATTAAGCTCCAAAAGGTCACATGTCATTTTGATGCTAATTTCTCCAACTTTGTGCTGAGTATATTCATCTTTTCATTTCCTAGCAGAAGTAGTAATATTTCTTTCTTTAAATTAATTCTGTGTTCCCCCAGTAACTATAACTAATAAATTCACAAAACATCCTATGAATGTTGTTAACACCAAATCAAACAATAGACAAAGCCAACAATATAGCAACAGAAAGACTTCTAAGGAAATGCTCATGAGAAAAAATAACTCTCCTGCTCTGTGGAACTACGTCTCAGGAGAAAAGTTAATGCAGAGGGAAGATAAAGATACATATGAAATCAGTATGTTCACATAAAAATTTGCTAAAATAATATTAGAGAGCCTGTTCCAACATATAGTTGTTAGAAGCAGGGGTAGCAAAACCAGTTTTTCTTAAAATCTCAAAACAGTAGTTAGTCTCTTGTTTGTATATCATTAGCTTAAAAAAGCTAAAATCTTTGACAGAGAAACAAGAAAATGGTCTTGTTTTGTTCTTTCTTTTTTTTTTTTTAATGAGTAGGGGAGGATGAAAGACAGACAATGGAAAAAATAACCAACAGATACAGAACATGAACACCCTGAAAGATGATCTGCCACCGGGCATGTTCCTTTTATTGGTTACCAAAATTAAGCAGCAGTGCAGCTACATCCTCCTAAATATTATTACATTAGAAATTAAAGCAGAAAAAACTTGGTATAGATTAAAGACATGAAAATACACAACTGGAATATATCTCATAGGGCATATAGTCACTTCCACTGAATATAAATATTAAATGTTGAAAAATGTTAAAAAAGAGCTAAAAATGTTTAATGTTGAAAAAGTTTAATAATAAAAATACCTGCCAAAATATGACCAGATCTTCCAGGGACATTTTCATTGCACAGTAATACGATAATATTTTTTAGGAACATGACTTTTAAATAGCTTTTGGTGACTTACCTGTGCTGTCAAAATCCTAGCACAGATGTTATTGTACCATTTTAAAACATTTATTCTGAGACTAATTTACTAATTTTAGTATATTGATTTTTTAGCTATGGATTGGAAATAATAAGGGGAACATTTTCTTTTCTGTGATTAAAAATGAGCTGAAGCTAACAATGGTGAGAATTCAGCCACTTTGATTCATGAGTGAGAACCAAGAGTAGGGAAGGCAATGACATCAGTATTTCAAAGGAAACACACAAAGAGAAGGGCTGTGACAAGGCAAATGTTGTTAAGTCCACAGTCATGCAGGTTTTGGAATTTTATTTTCATGTTGAATAACTTCAAGATCAGAAGTAATTTTAGCTTGCTGAATACACAAGAGTGTTTTGTGAGGCTCTGTTACTGGAACAGCACTAACCAGGAGCACAGTGACAGTGAGCAGAATTTTGTTAGTAAGTAATACATGAGGGTTCATGTCCCACATGCTGCTTTTCGGGAGAGTAGATGTTTTTGTTAAAACTGTGAAAGATGAAAGCTAAGAATTTCTAAAGCTGATGCTTAACACTGAAGTCTTGGTTGCAGAAAACATAGCTAGTTAGACAAAGACTCAAGACAAAGATAGGTATAGTCTAATGTTGAAGGTAGTCAGTTCTGGAGTTATTTATGGTGGATACACCTTAGCATTTTGGTTTAGATCAGGAGTGCAATTTTAAAGAGAATCAAAAAGTTATTCCTACTAATTTGGTTCACATGAACTGGATTGCCATAGATGAAACTAAATCAGGAGAGGTACTCCAAGTACTGGTACTGTTTAGCCCATGGAACGAAGCTAAAGCTAGTCTGAAAAAACCTGCTCACAGCTCTAAAATATGTATAGGAAGGATGTTTTATCTTCAGTACCACCTATTCCTTTCTATATGTTTCTATTTGCAATACTACGTCCTTGCATATATGAAGTTCTGACCTATCTGACTAAAGAAATAACATTGTTCTTCAGTCAGAATTAATCCAACAGAGGAAGAAATAGTTTGCCAGATTCAGTCCCCTCTTCATTCTCTTTAATCTGTACCTCATTAATCCTCTTTCTGTCCAACATTCACAAAAGTTATTCCATGAACAGAACCATCTGTCTAAATAAGTGTGAGGACTACATTAGGAAGAAAAAAAAATAGCATTAGTTCTTGCCTGCATATGAGTATGTTATATTTCATCATGCTTTTGTAAAAAAAAAAAAAAAACAAAAATAAAAAACCGACCACACCTACTGACTGCATTGGAAGAAATGCTTCTGTGTGATCAAATTATTGATTTGTCTCATTTAATTTTTTTCTTTCTTTTTCAGAATGTTTTTGTAGATAAACCAGCATTTCCAGAATACAAAGTCTCAGATGCAAAAAAATCCAAATTCATACTTTTGCATTTTAGCACTTTTAAAGCTGGCTGGGACTGGCTTATTTTACTGGCAACGTTTTATGTTGCTGTAACTGTACCTTACAATGTTTCCTTTATTGGCCATGATGAGCTGTCTACAACTCGAAGCACAACTGTCAGTGACATTGCAGTGGAAATTCTCTTTATCATCGGTAAGATATGTTTGGGATTTGTTTGGGATCTCTGTTTTGACATTTAGGATTTTCACAGGATATATAATTTAGAAAAGGAAATAATCACCACTTTCCTGACTTTGAAGAAATCAATTTTAGCTGTATAGCTTGATATTTTTTTCTGAACTTTAGATCACTTTTTTTCCCCTTTTTCTTTTTTTTTCCTCTAAATTGGCTGTTACTCTAAAGAGACCTTTGATCTCAAGGAAGATTGAAGACCCTTGTTTCACACTGTCGATGCCTAAACCTTCCCAATATAGGGATGTGCCCTGAAATCACTACAGTTTTGCCCATAATGTCCTTTTTTTTTTTTAAGATTATTTTTCACAGATACTTAGAAGAGCCCTGGACCACAAGCTGAAGATGAGTAGATTTTAAAAACTAATGACATAAATTAAAACCCATACTACAATAATGCAAATGTACAGTATCAGTAAGCTATACTGACAACGGGGTTAGAATTTAAGAAGTTGGAGTTTGTCATGTGGTCCATTCTCTAAACTTTTTATTTCCATGATGGATTTAATTCTTATATCTTAAAAGAATTAAAAAGAAACAAGGTCATATCTAATAGTGACTTCGTAGCTAAGATTTTTTTTCTGTATTAACTTTTTTTTCTGAATATGTAATTAACTTTTAAAAGTTAATATGTATTAACTTTTTCTTTCTGAATATGGAAAAGAATTTCTGAATAAAGTCAAACAGATTTTTCCCCAAGTTTTTACTGTTATAATACCACTCATTGCTGTCACACTGACAAACCATAGCTCAGATCTGTTGATAATAGGCAGGTGGAGAAGCTATTATTTTTAAAAAATAAGCCAAGCTGAGTATGTCTTTCTTGAATATGAAAAGGCTTTGGATGGGTTCTGAAAGAGAAAAAAAATTAACAAAAGAATAAAATCGCTCTCAGATTAGAACCTTCTTTTCCACTTTATTTTTTTCATGAAAAAATGCAGCTTAGCTTAAGCATTAAAAGCAATGTTATTATCTTCTCTAGGAAAAATAAAGAAAACTGAAACATCATAAACACTAAACAGTAACTCCAAATGTCTTTAGTTTAACAGAAGATTTTCTTGTGAAAATTTTGAAAAGTTTGTTCATTTCTGTCAGCTTTACTGTAGAGAGTAAGACTAGTAGGCAATATGACTGATGGAAGAATCAGATGTTATGATGGATAAATATTTGTTTCCTCCTTTGGTCATTGTTTTTTCATTATATTTACAATCTAATTTTCCTTTTTTAGATCACTGTTAGATCTTGGTGGTCTCTTTCATGTTAATGCAAACAATTCACATTCAAAGGTACTCAAGCACTGCAGTAAGAAACTTACATTGTGCAATGCAGATCATCAAGGATCATCTTTTGTCTTACATAAAAAGAGCGAGGTTATGAGTCTAGTCAATCATAAATTAATCTATGTTCCATTTTAAAGAATACAAAATAAATAATTCCACTTGATGTACCTGGGCAGCACTATAAAAAAAGTAGACTCAAAGTTACGATATTTTAATAATGGTTGTAACCTTCATCCTACATCAGTGTAGATAACTGGTTTGTGTTATAAGTGTGTTTATTTGAATATAAATACGAGAGTATAATCTGTATCTAATTGATTTATAGAGTGTAGTATTCATTCGAAGTATGATGGTGTACTGCTCAGTGTTACTTTTCTGGTTACATATTTTGCTGGAAATACGGAGTCGTTATATTAGTAACTCAAAAGCAATGATAATAGAGTAGCTGGGTAAGAAAAATAAAATTAAAAAGATTTTCTGAAATTTTACTTCATATTTTCCTGTGAGACTTTTAGGTCTATCATCCAGGAAATTAAACCATGGTTGTAACTAAACACCTTCAAAGAAATGTGTATGAAGTACTAGAAAAGACTTTTCCTAATCATGTTGCTGGTAACCACAAGCACTGTACTGTAGCATACCAATATTCCTCCCCCACAGTTTGAATAATGGCTCAATTTTCTCCAGAATCATTGTTTCTAAAGTTATTACCTGTTTTAAAATCTGTAGCTCTGAGGAAAGGTTTATGGAGTATTTTCAGGACATTCTCATACTACATTTAAATCTCTGCAGTGAATTTAAAGAAAATAGTGTGTTTATAATAATCTCCCCATAGTACCTTGTCCAATAAAATGTTGAATTAATATGTCTCAGAACATGTGTAACTATATTGAAAGTAGAAAGATTGACAGCATACTTAAATTTCAGTATAAGTTTCAGGGCATTTGTTGCACTGTGGCTCCAACAAGCACATCTTTGATGGATGACCTGTGTGCTCTGAGAAAAGTCAGTGAGGAACGCTGAGTAAAATTCTTCTTATGCTGCTGCCTCAGAAAGTCAGTGGGAAGGTCTATCTGAGATAGGGTCTTCAGTTGTATTACAGCTCTGTAATCATGGATTGAGGTATCACAACAGTAGTCATGGACTGAAGAAAGACTGAGTTTATCTTCTTTGATTTTATTTAGATTTCGCAGCATGTAGAGTAATACTCCTTTTATAAACATGAACATTTATTTGGACTTGACATGGTCTTTGTTTTTTAGCTGTGTTATCCAAGGGCATGAAGACATGACAATAAAAAACATAATAATAGGGGGTAGAGGTATTGTCTGTACATAAGTTCAAGCAACATAACAGGGTAGATGCTAAGGGTTTCCTTTAGGCAGAAGACTTTGAATAAGTTTAGTGGCTAAAAAATCTTTTAGTCTTATCCAAGACTGACCATGTGTGTCAGCCTGTGCTTAAGCATGATAAAAATAGTGCGTATAGAAGTGTTGTCCTTACTTGGGTTGCTTACGAGTTAGAGTGTTGATATGAATTAAATTATTTATGAGAAAAGAGTAGATCTAGCTAAAGGTTTAACTGCTTTAACCTTTAAAGTTCTCTAACACGTAGCCAAAAGATAAAAAATTATAATAACAACCCATTTTGTGATGCTTTGGGGGGAGAGGTTGAAGGGGAAACGTAATTAAGTCTTCTCAAATTAAGTTAAATTTTGTACTTGATCTTTCCTGTATATGGTAGTGCTTTGATAACTTGTGTGATGTGATGTTTGAGAGTACTTTCACATCTGTTATTCTTTGTAATGTGTGCAAATATTCTCTAACATCCTCCTGTAAATAAATCTTTTGTTTCCTCTAACCAAAGATAGAGTTTAGATTTATAGATTTTTGTCTGTTTCATGTATTCAAAAATCATAAATAGGTGCAGAGAAAACTTTTTTAGCATTAATGTATTTAAACAAACACAAAAATAATTATCTTAAGAAATGTTTCAGCTAGTGAGGGATATTACCTGCTTTATTGCAATATTTGCTTAAAAGTTTATGTCCCTGTATTTGCCTATGCAGTACCTGCATCCTTCATTTGTGGATAGGTATGTCTGGAGCCTAAAGTTTTGATATTTCTAAGAAGCATAATGGATCTTGGTTAATTTTCAACAATATTTGTAAATTTTTCTGTCTTCTGGAGAAAAAAGATGGGAGAATCTCTCACCAAGTTCATTCCATTTAATTAGTTACAATCTCCTGATTGCATAACTATTACTCTTACATAACTATCCAGTGTGGTGTTTTTATTTCTGCAACAGTTTCATTCCAGTTTTCATATATTGTCTTTCTCTATCTGTTTTGCATTTTTAAAACATTGTTGAACATCTTAATTGTAGAAAGTAACAATGCGTAAAAAATTATCAATACTTTATTGGTCACTCACAGGATTATTTGAATAGGATGCCTTCAACAGGAGTTGAGATCAATGCCATGGTTCAGCAAAAATATCTATTGGCTTTCAGGCTAATAGTAATGCATTATTTGATGAATAAGATCAAAGGTGTCTTTTTGTATTCTAAGGTGGCCAGGAGCAACAATAGAGAGAAGTGCTCAGTTTTCTCTTTGTGGATCATCTAGTTTTTTGTATAAGACAAACACTAGATATTAATTATAGCTGTAAAATTAGACTTTTTATAAACACACTGGCAAGATTATTTTAAGTGATTTTCTAAAATGTACTAATTTGCTGCCTGTGGAAAAAAAAGCACATACCCATCCCTTTCTACACTCTCTGCGCACATACTCTCACCTGAGGACTTTATCTATGGCTTGCACTTTCAAGAGAGAAAACTGATCATGATTACTAAGATTTCTTCTGTTTGTATGTGTATTTCTCTCTCTAGTTAAATGCTATTTAACGAAGTGTTTTAGCAGCAATTTCTGGGTTTTTTTAAAGCAGTATGTTTTGAAGCCCTGAAACTTGGATTTGTGCAGCATGATACTGTAGATTAAAGAGACTTGTGGGCCCTTTAAGTATCTATCACAAATGTAAATGACTCAAAATCATTAAAAAACTGTTTTAAATCATATGAAGTCCTTAAGTCTCAGATGTTTAATGTGTAGAGATTTAAAAATATGACATAAACCCAGTAGAGATTCATACCATCATTGATGATTTACACAATCATTTAAGTGTGCATATTACTGTACTGAAAATAACATATTTTGAATGAAATTTGTTGGAAAAAGATGAGGAAGTATTAAATGCTATAGATTTCATTATATTGCTTTAAATTTGAAGGTTTGCTTTCTTTTTTCTCTCATGTTGTTTATCGTTATTATAATAATTAAAATTTCCTATCTTTGCCAGTGCACAGAACCAAATCTGTGTCTAGGGAACCTCGTATCTGAAAGAACTTGTGCATTTTGGAAGTGTTTTGAACCATGTTTAAGAAAGTGTGCTTTCAGGCCATAGTATGCTAAAATTCAGGTAAACACCAAGGGATTGGTTTGAAATTGTCTCTGGGAATTTATTTCTGAGCAACAAATGGTCTCATCTGTGAAAGCATATGAAGAAAACTTGAAAGCAGACTGACATTGTTGATATACCTAGTATTTGAGAGGGAAGGTCATAATGAAATGTCCGTGGTCTATGGATTACATAGTAACATGAACAAACAATAAAAAATATTTATGCTGAAAAACAGTAATAAATTTCCTAAAGATTCTCACTCAAAGCATCAAACTGAGATAGGCAAGACCACAATAATGTTAGACATTTTTCCAATAAGCTTCCTTGCACACCTTGTGCAAGAACAGATTCTTGTCTGCATACTAGATGCTGTTTCCATGCACAGAAACATCCACCTGGCATAAAGGAGACAAGTATAAGACATAAGAAGTGATTATTTCATGAAAACATTTCTGTATCTTCAGGTAGATGCAGATAAATATTATGATGATGGAGGTACCCTGCAAATTTTACTTGTATTGGCTCTGCTGACTCCTTCTCTTAATTTGCAGAAGTGTGATGTTGTTGTTAAACATCAGTAGCCAGCTTCTCATAGAATGGAAAAATGTCTGCTTGTAGATCTAACCAAAGATTTAAGAAATCATTACTACAAAATGTCACTTACTACCCCTGAAGTGCGGAGATTCCTTACGGTTAAGCCAAGAAAAGTGCTCATCTGAGCACTCCTGCTTTTCCTGAGGCCAGAATGAATGACATTGATGTAAGCTGCTTTTGAACTGCTTACAGGAAGTGATCCTTATGTATCGTGCCAAATACCATCAAAATTAAAGGTAAAAGCCAAGAAGTACTGCACAGGCTGCATTCCAAAATCTGATTTTGTGAAGTAATATCTAAAAGAAAACAAGCAGATTATGCAGGATAAAGGCCGTTTAAAAAACACGTAACATGACAGGAGCAACTGTCATCTTATATTTCAACTTCTATTAATAAATACAAGTTGAAATATGCAGCATTTCCATGTGTAATTTTTTAATGTTCTGGGGAGAGATTGGTAGGCAGCTGGTGGCCTCTGTGCTTCTGGCAAATACAATCACTGTTCCGCTTCTCAGCTGTCCTAAACGAATCTTGTCAGGCATATTATTTTTCTATCCTTCTTCCTATTTTGCAATGAGACTTGTGATATAGGCTTTCTGAGCACTTAAGTGTGCTAAGAGCAACTTAAGGGCTGACTGCATCTTTTTTCTCTAAGCTGTGGTGCTACAGTAAAAAAAAAAAAAATAAAAGTCAGTGTGACAAATCATTTGCTTCACCTATAGTCCATCTACACATTCAGAAATGCTATTAGTAGCAGTTTTTATGTAGTTTCCACTGTGCTATGTTTCCTTTCAGCAGGTATGCAAAATTAAAACCACCCTCCTATACAGAGTATGACTGACCTGCATTGTAGCTACAATCAGACAAAGTTTGTATTTACATTTACTATCCTATAACGCAGTGGTAAAACAAAACTATATTTTTCATATTTTTCAATAAGATTAAATCTTTTAATTAATGATCTAGGTAATTTCCAAGGAAATTATTAGATACTTAATAGTTTACTATAATTTTTTGTGAGTTTGCATGTGGTCTTTTTTCCCTTTCTTTTATTTAATGATTTAGGGATAACGTCTATGTGAAATGTTGTCAAACTGCATGAGGTAAGTTCTGAGAAAAATATTTCAGGTTTCCCCCTTGGTACTGGTCAAAAATTTTAAGTGCATGAAGCAGTTATCCCCCTGCTCACTGAATGTTTTACTTGTTTGATCTTTGCATTGTTTTCTCAATATTTGTGTGAATTGTGTTCATGACATACCCAACAATTTGCTTCACACACATTGAATTTAGTGAAAAGTTAAGTCATATGACTGATGTTTCTTCAGTCTTTGCAATTGCTTTTTTCTGCCATATTTCTGCAGGTTCTATTAAGAAAGTTACCCATGTAGAAACTTTCACACTTCTGCAGTCACAAATACTAGTTTCTTTTCAAGACAGAGTGAGCAGTTCATTTTTCAGAAATATTTTTAACTCTTTGATTTTCTTTCAAGTTTCCAAAGTCTGTATCTTTGTAGAAAAGTCAATATAATATATTTAACTATTCAATATGTCCATGGATTGAGTCTATTTTCAAAAGGCAGAGCATAGTTTATAAGAAATAAGAATTTCCCAACGTCTAGTATGTTACTACAAAGGTCATGATATGTAATGCTTTTCTGGTGTACCAGCTACTGGAACTGAGATTAGCTAATCTCAGTTTAACACCCTCATAGCTAAAGAAAGCAACTTGAAAGGGTGGACCCCAAAGGCTAAAAATCAAAGAAGCAGGTAAAAGAATGTGGATTTTTGGGTTTTTTTGTTAGGTTTGTGATCTTTTGTTCAGTTTCATGATTTGAATTAATGGGCTCTCAGTACAGTACAGAGTTAAAAATAATCCCCCTTTTTTCAACATTGGTATGCTGGTCATTCTTGTCCACATTAATGGGCACAGCAGCCTAAGTATAGTGTTTGATAGAACATACCATGTTAGTGCATTAACACTGACCCCTGGAAGGAGTGACTTTTGTTATAACTGTAGCCATTTAAACTATTAATCCCTTCAGATTTCAATTTTTTTATATTAATGGATAATTTACCCAAGCAAAACAGTATTTCCACCTGAATATGACATCAACATCCCATTACTTTCCACTGTAAGAACAGACAGTTTGGAAGAGCAAAGCAGTCTGCCAGTTACAGATAGATTTTGGGAATCAGTTCTGCTATGATCCATCATACCTCTAGATCTTCCTGCATTAAAATCAATAAAAAAGTTTTTATTTTTCAAACAGTAATAAATCAAGCCTGAGAACATATGTCATAGCACTGCCTTAGGACAGGGACTGTGCCACTTCTCATGTGCTATACGATGACGAGCAACTTGGTGTCAAATGGTAAATAAACTCTTCTCACTGGAGAAATTTGACTGGTAAAACAGTTCAGTGCATTCAGTGGTGACTTTAACAGAACAAAGCCTATGAATTATAGTCATTCCACACCAGCAGAAGTTTTTTTTTCAGAAGTCCATCATATTACATGATACTATGTTATATCCTTGTGCTGAAGATTTTAAGAATTTGTAGCTTTTACTGTTTCTATTGTTCATCTGAATTCTAGTCATCCAGCTAAATCCATAGGACTTCTAAAAAATAGCTTATTTCAATGGAGATGCAATGTACCTCTAAAATGTGTTTCCCAAGCCCTGTGACTGTCCACACAAGCCGAATGGAGTTGTTTGCACAATATTCTGAAATGCTAATGGCCAGGAGAAAATGTTATTTGGGGTTACACACAAAGAAAAATAGGAGGGAGAGGTATATTTGACAGCCATATTTTGCTGTTTAAAATGTACAGTTGCTTAAGGACTAATTCTAATCCTTTTCCATAATTTTCTTTAATGATCATGCTTCTCAATAAGATTCTTTTTTTTTTCTGTTTAAGCTGTGGAAGAGAACAATTTTTTCTACTTAACAAAACACCATCCTGGTAGTACAAAAGGGGGTCTTGATATTCTGTTTTAGATTTCAAGTCCATTCGGACCTAAACATCATAACTTGGTATACTTAATTTCTTTAATTTCTAGCAGTATAAAATTTGGTCTGTGTGCTTCTTTCTCACTGTTACTTACGTCAACACAATACGACTGAGACTTCAGTTGTATGTAGTTTTATATGACCTTTCAGTTAATAAAGATTCTGATAAGAATTAAAAATTTTTACCATCTAGTTCAGTCTTAAAGATAGTACATTTAATCCAGTTATTAATATTAATTTCTGTTTGGCTAAAGCATGTTTTCCTGAAGAACATCAGCTCTTCTTCAAAGACCCTAGAGGAAGAAGAATTCACAACTCTATTCCCCTGTGGCTTGTAAAGGGCATATTTCTATTTGTTTGGGGTTTTTTCATCAAGTTGCAGAAGTGACATCTTGTTAAGTATTTAGTAGTCCTGTTGTTTCAAAATGTTGCTACCTGATGATTCTTAGTTAGGGCACACTGGATTATCAGTTAGGCATCCAATATGACACAACCATACTTTTCTGCTTCATCCCAAAATTAGATTAGAAGTATTTATTGAATACATCCGTTTTTCCCACAAGATTATTCATAGCTTTTCTCATAATGGCATCCCACTACTACAAAGGAACTAAAGCTGCATATTAGAATTTCCTTCCTAAAACTGTAATTTTTCTTCCTCCTGGCTACCAGCGATTTCTTTCTCTTTCCCAAACAGGTCTTGATTTTGATGTCAAATTTTCTATAGTTTATATGTTCTGTTACTTAGTATCTGTTCACCATTTGATATATCTTTATTAAAAAGAAAAAAAATGCTGTTCCTTCAGCAGCTGCAATAGGCTGTTATAAAGACATTATTTTGATATATCATTATTTATATAGTATGTATTTTATTATATATTATATATTTATTCTATAAAGTCCTTACATTTTGGTTAATTAGTACTTAATCTCTGTTGGTTTTATTCTTGCAAAATTTATTTGACTTCATAGTGCCCCAGGTTCTTAAGCAATGGTGTATAATCAGCGTTATTTTCCTTTCCTCTCCTCTATAAACCCACTGCTATCTCCCTCACCTTATCCTGTCAGCATCTAAAAGAAAATCATCACGCTAATGTGGTAATAGACATCTGGAAGGAACACGTTGAGTTGAAAGATCACACTTCCATTTGAATAAATTGCTCCTAGGAGATTTACTAGGAACATCTAAGTTTATATCAGCAGTAGAAAAGAAACAATAACAGTTGATATAGGGACAGGTAAAATGTTCTTCAAGCAATATGGTACTAATATTTCCCGGAATCTTTCCTAAAAGCTCTCTGGCCAGATCCTAATAACATTGTCCTTGTATAATTAAATAACATTCTCTCAAATAATCAGATAGATCAAAGAGCTTGGACTTTGGGAAAAGTATTGCTAGCCAAAGACAATCCATGTAAAATCGCATAAAGGAAAATGAAAAAAATAAAAAAAATTAGAGAAGAGTCAGTCACACCATCTAGAAGAGGGAGGTGGTGTAGGTAACTGTCTGCTCTGAAGACCAATGGGATTAATATACCTAAATCATCTGAGTTTCAAGCACAGGACTGAATGACTGCAGTCCAATAAAACATCGTGCGTCACCCAATCCCCTGGTTACTGCTTATATGTATACTACTTGCCCTAAAGGTACAGGATTTTTCAACTTCATTTACTTCCCAGTAAAAGAGAGTTAAACTGAGGTATATTACATAGCATTTGCTGAAATCTAGAAGTGTGTCATGGATAGTTATTGAATCACCTGACTAATCCTAAACAGTAACTTGATCATATGATTGGTCCCAGCAGGTTTGGTTTTGGTTTTTTTTAAATCAAGTCTAATGAGAGAAAAACCTGTTATCACATGAAAATCAACCGCTTCAGGTAAAATAATCCAGTTTATGGATGAAGAGGTTCAGCTGGACACCAAATTTTTTCTTTTAAAAGGGACTAGGAATTGAGATTATACAAAACACATATTGTTCTCTTGAAATTGTAAAAGCGGTATTATACTGGAAATTATTTTAAGGATTAAGAGATTAGCTTGGTGTGTATCAGTTTATGGTTTTCATTCCTGTTATATTATTTAGGATAGCAATCTGCATTATGCACCAAGTAGAATCTCAAATTGTTTTAAGTAATTTTTTTCCCTTTGTTGAACACCAGTTTACACCGATGTTTTTATACCATTCACTGAGTGAATGTATCTGTGTGTGAATGTGTGCACAATAGAAATCTAGAAAGGGATGGCTTGGTAGAAGAGGTGGCATGTCATATAGAGCTTTACTTCAAGAGAGGTCACAAAACAGTTTCAAAACCCTAGGGCTTGCTTAGGGTTCCCAGATCTCTTGTTGCCAACTATGAAATAAGTTGCCTTTTTTTAGGAATTGAGCTATCATGCTAGGGCATGGATTTTCACACTGGAAGCTTATGAAAAAGAAAATTGTCATGAATAGGGGAGTTAGAACACTCAAGGAAAGTAATCATTTAGAGCTTTTCGGTTAGGTCACATTACTGGCTTCAGAAATTTGAAATGAAAATATTACAAAAGCGTGTAGCCATGGTAATGGTAAACTTGGAAAACATTAGGGTAATATTGGTCCCAGTTTTCTGGTGATTACTGATGTGCATACTGTATAAGAGCTTAGTTGGAGGAAAATGTATAAATAAATTAGGAACTGCAACTGCATATAGATAACAATTTTAAATTCATTTAATGGCTGAAAAAACAGGATTTTTTTTTTTATAAAAATGCATTTCCTTTAATCTTTCAGTGTATCTTTGCATGAGATTTAGAGATACCACATTTCTTACAAGATTTTTTTTTTTAAATGGATGTGTGCCCATACCTTATCAGTAGTGGAAATAATAGACAGAGAATCCATGCAGATTGGGCTAGTTAGCCATGGGATCCAACCAGAAGACAAATCATGGGATTTCACAGACTCACTGTTTATTTTCTCTGGGAGCATCTTAGGGACTTATTGCCTAACAGGGCTTTTGGTTTTTGTTGTGTGGGAATGGTAGAGAAAGGTGATTGGTCTGCAGGCTAAAGAGAAGGAGGAGCTGGACTCAGAGGAGCAGGACTCAAAAAGCAAAAGGGAGTTGCATCAACAGGCAGTTGTGATCAAGAGGGTGTGTGGAGCAGAAGCCCATTTTTGGACACAATATGTACAGGTGATACGATTTCTTATTCCAAGCCTCTTGAAATTGGAAATCTTGAGTTCTCCCTGTGGAGTGCTTTCAGGTCAAATTCACCTTTGTCTTCGACAGAAGCAAAATAACTTGCTTCTTGACAGACTGACACTCTTCGCTTAAGGTCCACACAGGCTCACCTGCACAGCAGTGATTGGGGAAGGAGGAGATCCTAACTGGCTTAAGATGCGTGAGTGTTTAACACAAAGGCAGTACACAAGGTGTATCTATGCTAAACACACTAAAAACCTCTGTAAAAAAAAAGAGATCATGAGAGTCATGTTTATACATGACTTAAGGGCCTTCCTTAAACCCTCTAAACTTGCACTAAAGATTTTGTTGTGCTCTTAGAAGTTTCTTGACTCAGGAGTTCTGTTTTTTTTTTCCTTTACAGCTTTCTCAATAAGTACTTTAGCACAGTGGTTAAGCTGTAAATAAGGCTGCTCAGAAGAAATTGTTTACACTCAAGTATAGCTCAGAAAGCTGTCAAGAAATACATGAGATGGATCACACCTGCTCTCCATCCTATGGGCTTTTATCTAATAAGTTGGATGCAGAAAGAGGCACTTACCCTTTCCTATCTGATGTTACATATATATAACTATTATCTGGTGCTGTTGTCCTAAATTGCTTTGATAAGAAGGCAAAAAGAGGTACAGTGCAGAAAAACCTCTAATATCTTCAGTCTTGAACAGTGAATTGCAGTGCACATTGATAAACCTTTGGTGTACTGGAAGTCTTAAGGGAATTTAAAGCACGAATTTATCTCCATTTCTGTTAAAGTTTTAGTTATTCCATAAATGCTAATGTGCAATAAGTAAGCAAATCCTTTTTCTGACTTTGATAACAACACTTTGGAATTTCTGAGACAAATGAGAATGAGAAGTTTCAAAATACTAGTGATGTAAATATCCATGTCTTTCTTACCTCTATCAAGCAAATCTGCATGAAGTAGTTATGTATGTGACTGGTGCTACCATACTGATCTGTAAATGTGAATATTAACCAACTATCTCTGTGAAGCACCTGTGGAGTTAAACTGACTCCCTTGTCAGTGTGAACCATATAAAATTATGCTATTTTCCCATCTTAACTGTATTATTGAAAATTTCATAACATTTTTGTAGCTTTAAGAGTGCAGAGCCAGTTGAGACTACTTCGTGAGGTAATCTAAAATTTTTATATCTCTGATATTACTTATATGTTCTGTTCAGCCTGAGGATTTAGTTGAATGAAAACAGTAGTTCTTAAAGCATGAACTTGCCATACCTCAGTCCATGGAACTAGATAGCCTTGAATATGTGTGTTGGTAACTTTATGCTAAGGCTTTGCACGAAACCTTAAAGAATTTGCAGGATCAACACTGTGCAAAATGAGAATTCCCCCAAAGATTTCATTAGTTTAGGACACTCAATTCTACTGGGTCAAAGGTGGCAGATATCAAATTGTTAAAAATATCATAGGTTCACTACTAGCAGTATACAGGTTAACGAGTATGTCAAATGATCATAGCAGACTGTCTAGCTTCAAACTGCAGAAGACAGCATAAAAAGTTTATGCTAGTGAAACCTGGCAAGTAATTATTTTCCAAATCCAGAACTGGGCATTTGATCCAAATGCATCCTAAAGCAACCTTTCCTGATACCCCAGAGAAATGATCCAGCATGATCCTCTCTGTGTGCTGAATCTCCCTCTTTCCCCTCAGTGGGGAAAAAAATTGTTACCTGGCTTTTTGGATATTATGGCTAACAGGCTTGAAGATCTTACTTTACTCAGTCTTAATGTAGCCTACCTAAAGAACATGTAGAGAGAAATGCAAATCAATCTTTTTTCCCTAAAGCTGTCTTGCTGTAAAACATCAGCCTTAATGGTTGGCTGCACTCTTTTCTGACATTGCAAAAGTTATACAAGTAGTTCTCACTAATGTTAGTAGAAACAGGGTGCATAGCTTGAGGACAGATTATAGTCTTTGTCTTGTAGGACATGAAAATAATTGAGACTCTGTTGTCAAGACCTGAGCTTTTCTTCGAGTTTTAATGTGTTTTAGCAAGAGACGTCAAAAGTATATCTCATGTTGAAAGACACTCATCCTGTATTGTTAGATAGGAACATACAAAATGCACAAGCCACCAAGAAATTCATATCACTTTTGTGGCCTCCACCATAGCCCAAAAGCCTTTTGTTAAAGTGTGTTCAGCAGTTTTCAGTTGATAAACAAACAGTTATTCTTGAGGATGACATTTGTCCTCTGTGCTGGAGGACACTAAAAGAGTTTTAATTACACTTTTTAAATAAAATAATTAATGATCTTTTATTTCAAAAGAAATATAAATAAATTTTATGGGCAGAAGTCATAGTTTTATTTTTCATTAAGAAAAATACCAATATTTGGTACAATTTAAAGAGCAATGAGTGTGGGTGGTGTTTTTTAATTCAAGCTCCCTTTCAAATCAGTGAGTTATAAATGTTTTAAACATTCTGTTTACTCCTTGCAAAGAATCATACATCAATTAGTTAACTCTATGTATGTGGATCTCTTACCACTATGGGTTTGTTGTTTCTGTATTAGATTCTTCATCTGGTATTCGTGATGCATAAGAAAAACAATCAGTGTTATGCTGGATTCCTGGTGTTGTCCCCAGGAATCAAGAAATCACTGTCTCTGATTCTGTTCCTTCTTTGTTAAGCAGATATTATTTTAAATTTCCGAACAACATATGTCAGCAAGTCTGGCCAAGTTATATTTGAAGCAAGATCTATTTGTATCCACTACGTGACTACGTGGTTTATCATTGATTTAATTGCTGCACTTCCTTTTGATCTTCTTTATGCTTTCAATGTCACTGTGGTAAGTACTAACCTGTCTTTTTAATTGTTCTTTTTTTTTCAAGAGATGTTTGTTGATGTGTTTTGGGTTTTTCCCCAGATCTGGAAACTAAAACATAATGAACTAAAATATCTTGCTGTCTTTTTCAGCTTTGTGGTGTATTTTCATATTGGATGTACCCAATTTTTAATTCAATTATCATTACTTTGTAAACAGCTGCACCTATGTTAGCTTCATGTTTAATTACACAAACACAGTTTTCTATGGCTTTTGCTCCCTTATGCTTCATAAATTCAGTCCTTAATTTTTCCAGATTCATAAATTTTTACTGTGGTAAAGTAACTCATTGTTATGTTCAGCATTCTTACTCAGCCAGGAATCTTCTTTCTCTTTACCTCTGGGCATTCTAGTGTAAAAATTACAGCATGATTACCAATTTTTGTGTCTTCTAACACCTTTTGCTTATAGTTGTTGCTAACTTTGGCTTTAGTTTCAACTCATCTTTTTTAAAAATGTGATGACAAAAGGCTTAATCTACTTTGAAAAATGTTTGTTCTAACATCAAGTGATGTCACAATCATGACGTGTTGTTGTTTGTGTTGCTTACTTATGCTAAGATAAAGTTTTTTCTTCTGCTAGCCCTGCTAGATTTAGTAGAGTAAGAATCTACTAAGCAAAATTAGAACAAACAAGGAAACCAACAACCCCCCTGCAAAAACCAAAAACCCCTCCCCCTCCAAATCAGAAAGCTTAATTTTTACAAAAAAAAGGTTAGTAGAGGTTTCTTAATTTTGTGGAGCTTTGCCATAAGAGACTAAGGTTTTTAGCTGTCCACTTTCTAATTCTCAGAATTTTGATCTTTCCTAAAGAGATCATTTAGTTCCATTTCCTTCAATTAACTTCGTTTTCATTCCATTTGTTACTTTAAGAACCATCAGTCTGATGCTAGTGCAGTAACTGTTAAAACCAGACAGTTAATTGTTCCATATTCTTGAATCACTGTTTTTTTATAACCAGTGGATAATCTCTATATACATTACTATCTCAGTTTATCCCTTACATTAAAACAAAACAGCTAGCATAACTCTGAATGAATTTTTCATTAAATGAACCAGGTTTACCCTTTCCTTCAAGGAGAAAAGTAAAAAGACCCAAACAAAAATCAACAAAACCCCAAAGCAAAACAAACAAACAAAATAGCAACCAAAATCCCCATCTTTGTTTTGTTCTCCATTGGAAGGACTGATATGCTTTCCGTACTTAATTCTGGAAAAGAAAGTATTATCCAATAATAATTTTTACAGTTAAAATGTCACAGTTTTAAAAATGCTACTGTAACATGATTAATATACATCTCCTGACTGTTGTACTTCTAAACGTTTTCCTATAATAAGATCTCTAATATGGTGATTAAGAATATCTGGGTACACTGAACTGCCCTCTCTTAGTAGTGAATACTAGCACTAAGCCCCAGATAATAAATGATATATAGCCATGCTGATTTAAAATTAGCATTGACTGACAGGCGTAGTTTCCTGACTGTTTCAAGAGGTTAAACACCTTGTTAAAAATTTTTGCAGGGTCCAATCTGCTTCCTTCATTGGCTGTGGCCCAGCTTTGGTAACTATCTGCTATATGGTAAAGACCCCCTCAGAGTAGAGAGTCAAGGGCCAACCCTCTCTTCCCTCTGGTAATTGAGAGCAAATCCAGAATTTTGGAGTCTGCACTCCGCGTTCACCCCAGCAAACTCCATTATTTGTTATCTATGTGATTCCTCAATGGGAACACAGTACCTTACTGCATCATATTTCGTATCATGACAAGACTTGGCAACTGTTAATATAATCCTCAACACAACAATCACTATTGACGGTTTCAAGAATGGGGGGAGGTGTCAATCACATTCTGCTGTTTTCAGACTTTATGCTTTAATAAGCCATTTCCTCATGTCTGTTCTCAGATTTTCACTTCACCGACTTTCAGATGTTGCCTCAACAGAACGGTGAGAAAGGGCATCAGGGAGCATCTCAATCCTTTGCTGTTCAGGCCCCGGCACAAAGGCCAAACCTTTAGGGAAGCTCTAGGTATAGTGCCATACATACCTCGGTATGTATGGCACGTATATGTCATACTCCAGTTGGAAGATTGATGGAGCCAGAGTGCATGTAAATGCTGTGGAGTCTTTTGCTATCTTTGGATATATTTTGAAAGAAAAAAAGTGAAACTGTTTTGAGTTGGCTCTACTGCCTTTACACCTTGGAGGGATTCTGCCCTACCATTAAATCAGGGACTCTTTAGAGGTCTGAGACCATGGGTGCAATCCTGCTTAACCTCAGAGCATGCCGAGACCCCAGTTACTTCCATCATTGTGTTCATCTAACATAAAGGATCCTTTAATTTGTGGAAATGTGTTGTCAAATGTTGCCAAAGTAAAAAACAGGCCATTAAGCACTAGTTATAATGATTGAATTTACTCCTTTCTGAGTAACTGTTGATTAGAGCAAGAGTATCATTTTTTGAGAAAAAAACAACTAATCAGGTGGACAAAAATGATAAAAAATTCTTGTTTCCTTATTAATTCTTTTTTTTGGTGGGAGATGATTCTTCTGAGGAGAGAATTTAATCAGTGGTTTGTGGCAACTTTATTCTCAGTACTTCTCAGGACTATGCTGATGGAGTTTGTGTTAGTCTCAGATAAAATTTTGTCCCTGTCATTTTGACAGAAAAGGGTAAACCCAGCTAGTCTGAAACGATTAACAAAGTGGAAAATTTTGATGATTTTATATCTGTGGGCAAAACAAGATCTATGCAGGCACAAGTATGAGTGCTGACTCCTCATTTTGTCTTTCTAAATTTGTGGCATAGAAAAAGAAGCTGCCTGATGGCATTTTAGATCTTCCAATGACATATTGGACAGAGTACCAGAAGAGTGTTTGGCATGACTAATGAGAAAATGCTGTGTAATAGCATATGATTAATTACATCTGTGTTAAAATTTATGCTAGAAATTATTTTGAAATGAGGCAGTCCTTAGGCCTTAAAATGAAACATATCTCCACATTAAAAAGAATATTACAGTGTATGATTCACTGTCTTTATATCTACCAGCATTCTGTAGCTTAATAAAAATGGTCAGAACTTAGGCAAAACTGGCAGGGCACACTGTAACAGTCCTTTTGCAATTTCTTATTTATAGGAAGGTAATAAAAAAATAATTTCACCTAAGTTATAATTATTTGGTTGTGATATAGTAGAACATAGGTTCCCATGTAAAGATGAAGGCTTCAGTGTGTATGCCATAGCACACATACAATCATTATATACACAATCATTATACATATGTTTATATATTGGTACAACACCTTTAAAAGTCAGTCATGAAGAGGGACCCATTTATGTTATGAGTGCACATTTAAGTGCATTATGTTATGAGAACCATGTTTGGCTCAAACAAGCTGATAAAAGGGAAGAAATGGGACTTTGGGAAATGAACTACCACAGAAACAGAGGCAGTTGGTATAGTTATGTATCATTCATAGAATAATTATAATTTAAAAGTTATATGATTGTTTTAATACAATCGTAGCAATTACTCCAAATATTTTGCAGCCTTCTGCCCCAGACTTGCAGATGTTCTTGGGCTTATGACCACAGACATAACTAATTCTCTGACACTGTGGATGGCATAAGATGGAGAAAAGAAATGCAAGAAGAAAAGACCTTGTAAATGTTTGTGTGCTCCAATGTCAGATCTTACTCTGCAGCAGTGAACTTAAAAATATTTTTAAAAAGTGTCATGTTTTTGTTGATTTTCTTTTTTTCTCTGCTATATACATGAGAAAAAAATGCAAAGGTTCTTGAGAAAAAAACAATAAACAATGGGCAGTAAAAGAAGCTCATGGGAGAATTACTTATGCATTATCAAAACTGTAGTAACCAAAAAAAAAAAAGTTTGTAGATTTTTTTAATTTTCTTCTTTTCAGATTTCGCACCTTCTTAAATCCTGAGATTGGAATAAAATCAATGAGTTGTTAAGTCTTTGAATAAATAAAATATACCCCATGTTGCAGAATTTATTAGTCATCTTGGACTTAGCTGTTAGTGAATGTACACCTATAAAATTTAGATTTCAGATTATTAGTTTTGATAACAGAAACAGAAAGGTTGAGCTTCAGGTTATTATGGATTAGCAAAAGCAAATGGATATTGATTGAACTGTGCTTTTAGACTTTCTTTTCAGAGAGCTCATTACTGTGCTCTGGGAGGGCTGTGGGAAGACATGTCAAGTCTGATGTTATTTTTCTAGCTGATGCATGTATCCTGTATCAGCCAGGATATAAGTAGGCATTAATCCTAATGTCTCGTTAATAAAGGGGGGAAAAAGCAGCTTACTGTTAATGAAAATTATGGTTATTTAATCTTAAAAAAATAGAAGTATTTGGATCCTAATCTGTATATTTTTTGCTAACTCAACCCAACAGCTGAAACATGAGCCAAATACATACCATGCAAAACTGGGACCTGTGCACACTCTGGTGTTAGATGTAGGTTGCAGGACACCCTGGCAGGGATGGGGTCATCCAGAGACTGCTTGCTTTGTGCTGAAACTCCTCCAAGGCCAAGGCCCATACATTTCATAAACTGATGTATAGTTACAATGCTGAGCAGATTAGGTGCTCCTTTTGCCACAAAAACTTGAAAGGTGATAATTTTTCAGCTAAGGATTTTAAGAAGTGGTATTAGAAGTTTTAATGCAAGCTTTTTTAGGCTACAGCTTAGTATAGAGCAGTAAAATATGCCCGGGTCCGTGAACACAGGTTTAAATCAGAAGAACAAATCTGAGTCTTCTTGAACTTCTCTGCTTCCTTGTTCTGCAAAATATCTTATATATGTTATCATCTCTTCCAGGGTAAATTATAAACTGGTTTAATCTCATAGATATTTCAGTTAGGTCTACTGTTAGAAGAAACTGAAAGTCATTGTGTGCTTGGAGATATTTACTTTGTGGTTTCATATTACAATCAAATGAACATTGGTCAGTTTGATAATTATATTTCTCTTCTAGAGCTGGGAAAAATACATTTTTCACAAACACAAATTTTTAAGCTAAATCTGAAAGAAGACTGTATAAAAAAAATTAATGGAAAGATCACCCAATATTTCAAGTTTCTTTGGTTTAAACTAGGAATAGTAATTATAGATTTACACATCAAAATTAAACACATATTTAAAAGCATCTTCTTTGATATTCTCTGCTGTCTTAAGATTTAGTCTAGTAGCTATGTAACTGTGAAGAGCAGACAAAATTTCATAGAGCTTTTGAATTTCCTTTCATTGAAGCAAGACATCTGTGTGGTAGAAGTAAGCTGCTGACAAGTTTTTTCTTTCCATCTTCTCCTAGGTTTCCCTTGTCCACCTTCTAAAGACGGTGCGGTTGCTCCGCCTGTTGCGTCTCCTTCAGAAGCTGGATCGTTACTCCCAGCACAGCACAATCGTTCTCACGCTTCTCATGTCCATGTTTGCCTTGCTTGCTCACTGGATGGCCTGTATTTGGTATGTCATAGGGAAAAGGGAGATGGAACAGAATAACCCCCTTACCTGGGACATTGGTAAGTTCTTCCATCCTACATACACATATACACATGTATATATCCATATATGTCATCATCATCATCATCATAATCATCATCATATGTATGTAAATATATAAAAGCACATGTATAAGTCACTCAGGATTTTGGAGTTTGTTCAATCTTACACAATTTTTTGGTGCTGTCTGTAGAAAAAAAGGAAGAGATTGGCACTCTAAATCTCGGGTCAATTTGAAAAAGAGGGTTAAAATAAAAAGAAATTGGCAAAAATAAAAAACAATGAGATTTTTAAGAGTGATTCAAAGTTTTGAAAATTGAGGATCTGGATAGGAAAGGGCTAGACAGAAAGTGTAAAAGAATAGATGAGAAAGTTCATGGTTTTTGTGAATTAGGAAAATTCATCAACAGAGACATTCCTTTGAGTATACTGATTATTCCTTCCTATACATTAAATCAGATAGGCCCTGAAATGTCAAGTTAAAAACTCCCTTTGGAACTATTGTTTAGCGGGTTTGCAGGTTATGCTCTTTTGCAGAGCACATGAGGTGTTTATCAGTGGAGAGATGGTTTGGGGATGCTCAGTTTTGGTCCAATGTTTTCTACCCCAGCCTTCATTCTGATTTAATTGAGTGTTCCATGTTGGTTCCTTAGATTTTAAGCTTTTCATTTTTTGTTAAAGGTTTATTATTGTTTCTAGGAGTTGTACCCACATGTGCTGATACTATGGGGAAACAATATACCTTATATAGAAGCCAGGTACTCGTACACCACCACTCGTACAGTACCACCACCAGGTACTCGTACACTGTTGAAGGTGTGTTACCCACTAGTTCAACAGCTGAGACTCGACATCTTCCCACTTGGGTCATTCTGACTTTACTGTAAAAGCACATTTCTTTTGCTGTCTTTCTCAGATGCCACAACAACCCCCTTTTCTCCCTTTTCTTTCTGATTCCTTGTGTTCTATCTTTTTAATTCTACTTGTAGTTACCTTTAGCCTAATCTATTCACTGAAGCAGGAGAGGAAATCAAGTCAGCAGTAAAATTAACTGGAGAAGGGAAGCCTGGCTAGTTTCTTTATGCTATTAGATATGGAAGACATGATTAAAAAGCATACAGATAAATTCTAATATATAAGTTATCAGTGAGAGAAAAAGAATGCATGTGTATCTTTCATAAACGGACTGTCTAATGGTCAGGCAGAGTTTCCCAACAGAAAAAATATCGAAGGGGGGGGAATAATGCAAACACCTGTAGCCAAAGGCTCAGTGATGTGCATTCAAACTGCAATTGTCCTATTCTTATCTCCTTTGATTTCTTTTCTCTTAACCCTGTTACCATCTGTCTAAATCATCTGATAACCATAAATCTGAAGGAAAAAAGACAAGCGTGTTAAAGGTGGTTGACCTCAGAGAGGTGAGGATGCTAGGTCAGGTAGAGGAAAAGAAGAAATGAAGTCCTGTTTTTTTTATAGGTTACTTAAAGCTTTGTGGAGTTTCTTATTCTTCTAGTTAGTTGTTTATTTCTCTTCCCCTTTGTGAACCAGGTCTGTGACCTGCTGCTGAAATCCTCATGGAGTGCAAACCTCTTAAAGAAAAGACTGCAACTGCAGGGGAGAACATACAAAGAAAGCCCACTGTGCAAAAATTGGTCAAATACTGTTAACAGAGAAACAAATCCAGATGATAATAATAATAATAATAATAATAATAGTAATAATAATAATTGTCTCTAGTGGGAAGTAGCTATGAAGACACATTGTCAGCTTATATAGGCCACAAAAAATAGCTGGTTTCAAAGCATTCATTGCAGTCCAAATGATGATAATGGGCTGTGCCCTTGCTCCCCAGGTAGGGCTGCTGGCTGTTCTCCCCATGCTCCCTTTTCCATAGGCCAAGGCCGCAGTCAGGAAACTCTCTTCATATACCCTGGGGCTCTTGCCATTTATTGCTATGAAAACATTAGCTTTCACCAACAAGTTTTCTCCTTTCTTGGGCTAGGGCAATAACAAGGAAATGTCCCAACAACCGCATCAGAAGCAATCCCAGTTTAACTAGAACAGAGACATTTCCGAGAAGTCCTATTTGTGTCTCAGTGAAGAGTTTTGTTTCTGGGTTATCACACACTGATAGTCTTCTAGTGGGCTTTCCAGGCACAAACTGCTCCATAAGAGCCCCTCACCATTAGCTCGTCCTGGCCTGTGAGACTCAGTGACATTCCCTGGGCAACTGCAGGCATGGCAGCACATTGGATGGGCCAGGGCACTTCCATATTGGATGGGCCAAGGCACCTCCACATTGGATGGGCCAAGGTACTTCTTACTGGTGTGTACTCTCAGACTTTAGCCTCCTACCTGGAAAAAGGGCTTCACCATTTGGCTTACAGCATGATTTTGTTTTGGTTGTTTTTCTAATACTGTGGGTTTGCATTTTTGCCTGGAAAGCTGTTCTATTTGTAGATAGTCTCTAAAATATTTAGATGCTATAAATGTATAATAAAAATTACACTGTAATGACTCCTGCAAAGCTCTTACAAATATTAGTTCTGTATCTATCAGAATGGTTATTTCTAACGTTGTAAGTTAAATAATTTATGGCTTTGGGGATTTGTTTGGAGTTTTTGTTTGCTTGCTTGGTTTTTTTTTAAGTGAAACAGTTTTAAAATGTTAAAGTATTAGAAACTGGTTTAAAGAAAAAAAACTCCAGATATCTGACATGAAGCTGCTGTTTTGCAAAGACCACTTCAGAACTGATGAAATTTCTTTATAAGCTTATGTGTCACATATATGAGCAGAAAAATTAGATTATGTAATTTTTTCAATCAGTGCAAATTTTATTGCTCTCCACATGCAAACTATTTGCTGGTGAAATACAATGAAATTAAGTCTTGGCCCTCTGTGTGCAATATCTTTTGCTACTCTGGTGATATACTGCTGATTATATGTAGCTAGACTTTCCTTTCACCTTAAGAAAACTTTCAGTAATAAGTTCATTACACCTCACAGCATCCACATAGGTGATATGTTGAGGGGAGAATGGTAAGTATGATTTAGAGTATGAGTGATTAAGGAAAGTAAAATGAGATCTGGAGATAATAATAAATCACAAGCAAATAATGTATACAGAAGACATCTTGATTGGAGTATAATTAAGGTAATATAAGGTAAGACACTGAGGACATTCAGTTCTCCTGAAGGAAGACCTCAACTTAAAATTTTTGGAGAGCATGTAAAAGAGACTTATTACAGCAGACAAAGCAGTAAAATAGATCCTAAGTCTTATATTTATAGATTTTAATTTTTTAACTTTTAATTTTGATACATTAATACCAAAACTCAAGACGCAAGTTTCAATCAATACATCTTATACAAAATTTATTCCAGCCACTAAGAGGCTTTCTAATTGACAGCATTAAAAATACAGTACAAAAGTTATGAATCCTATACTATTTTTCATTTAAAGAAATGTGCCTGCTCTTTGGAATCTCTACTTTTGGTTCTTCACTGGAGTGTCTCAGATGATGTGCACCTGAAAAACTGGTGCACTGAGTATGGATGATGCAATGTATACAATAGCTGAAATATAGGAATGGGTTTGTTCTAAGAAATGAAAATGATGCCTGGAATGAAAAGAAGATTTTTTTTTTTTTTGAGGGGGGAGAGGTGCAGGCTGGGGGAAGAGGCAGAGGAGAAAAAGCTTTTAGCAACCTTCTTACTCCATTTAGTGCTTCCTCAGAAACGCTGCAGTGCAGATTTCAAGGAGGTTTGCTGGCACTTAAAGCACATATTTTAAAGCTGCAGTACCGTTAACATAATACTTTGAACCTTGCTGTGCCATCAGATATGCACCATAGCCCCATATGCACATTGACTTTAGTGGGAGCAGCATTTGCTTCTGTGTATCTCTGGCGAATTTAAACAAATTAGGTGCTTAATTTGCATTTGGATTGGGGCAATGGGAGTGATACAGTTTTTCCTATGAAAATACCCAGGACTGAAAATGGTATTTGCTTTGTTCTTGCTGGACCTAATTGTAAGGCTTTATTTCACTTTTTGTCCTTATTCAGGCAACATTACCATTGCAAATAACATAAAAACATGGTTACGTTCACAAATTTAACCATGTGGCTGCAAAATGAGAAAGGTCTAGTGTTTGGGTATATTATTCATGAATTGTCATGATGTGGTGGCATTCGGTCTTATAGCAGTGTAGCATAATGTTAAAATCTGGATCTATTGCGTAGCTCTAGTATTGCCACATTTAACTGAATTATTTGGAAGATATGCAGTATGGGCACTGTTTTCAGAGCTAGAAGCCTTTACCTCAGCAAGTTCTCCCATCTCAGGAAACAGCTGTTCCATGTGCAGCAGCCTGACTCTAACGTCTGATAAAAGACAAAAATGCTGGATGGATCATTCCCACCCACCTGAGGCAGTGGTACAGTTCTTGTCCTGCTTTTCTCTTCTAGCATTTTCAGGTCTCTCTCTGTTGCATTCCACCTTGTTCTGCTCATTTGTTTTCATTGGTGAAATAGATGTTTCCCTGAGACATGGAATGATTTTAAGCAACCTATAAAAATAAGATTAATTTTCTGTTACCTGACACGGAGTAGAGGCTAGACTATGTAGAGGTTCCTGTCTGATTGTAACACTCTAATTCCATTGGTTCTTGTTTCTGTAGTTTAGCTGGCATTAGGTTTAGGCGTAGGTTCTTTATTTGCTGACTGCTCTTTTGTATTGGTATATACTGAGCTATTCCCCCTCAGGTTCTTATCAAATATAAGAAAATGACTTTTCAATCTGTCTCTGCAGGGAACAGATAATATTGAAAATATTTCCTACTGCTGAAGGCGTTAATTCTGTAAGAACCATATGATGAGGTGTCTTGAGTGTAATGAGGAGATTAGGAGAGGGACAAGAGTCAGGATACTGGCTCCCTTGGGTAGTCAAAGCTGTCAGGTAAAATTTATGTCATTGTCTCAAAACCAAAAAATTCTTCCTGTCTATCAGAAATTTAGCTGCAACTTTTTGTTAGTCCATCTACAGTAACACAACATTCTCACTATGGAGATGTTGTTATCAATGCAAAATACGCTAAAAAAAATAACCTGTGCTTTTATAGAAAACAAAGTATACAGGCTTACTTTGGGAGAAGCTTTAAAATTGGGTCTGTAAAGGGTATTGTTATTCCGCTATTTAAATCTTTATTTCAATGTAATACTTCCACTTTCATTTCAGGTTTTTACTCATTTTCTATTAGTTTTATACTTTGCAGCATTTTTGAAAGCAAGAATTCAGTTGTGACTGAACCACTGTAGTTTCATACTCTGCAATACAAAACTTCCCCCACCAAATTTGTCCAGCACACACTGGTAGTGTGAGCCTTTAAAAGGCCCTGGATGCTGACTTTGAGTGAATACCCTCAATTAGCTCTCAGTGGCAGAGTTAGGTACAGAATAAGGTACAGAGCACCTGAGTGGTGCCAGTAGGAAATGTTGAAAATAGGGTTGTGCCTTCAGGCCCTTTTACTCAGGTTTTATATACCTCATGTTGGGCTGAAGTGAACAGCCCAAGTTCGCAGCTGCCTTCCCCACTGAGTCCTAGAGGGAATTTAGGTGCAGGGACAAGGTAGCTGAAGGATCCCTGCTGGGTGAAGATAGGAGAGAATCTCCAAGTATCTTAATCATGTAAAGATAGTGGCACTTCTGACCTAATGTAGAAGTTGGCTGAAATGGATTGTCCAAAACGTAGATGTCTTATGTCTTAGATGCAAACTTTAGGTTACATTCTTGAGCTTGTGTTCCTAAATTCTGCCCAAGTCCTTTGTAGTCCTCAGGTAGCTTCAGTCTTGTCAGAAGACTGAAGTCAGCATCACTGGAATATCCATTAAGAGAGACATTGCCCTGAATTCTCTTGAGTTTCAACAGCTTGGGAAGTTTTAGTGCCAGGAACTTATTTCCAAGTTTATTCTAAGAAGCCCGAGGCAATTGTTAGTTTTTATAATGTTCTGAGCAATTTTACTAGGAATTCTGAAGGTACAGATTTAAGTATAACCTTGACAATAGATACTTAAGACATTGGTATATTTATTGGGGTTAAAACTCTGGCTAGCCTCTTTTCAGAAAAAAGACTATTTTTAGGTACAGGTATCTGGTAGTTCTTTCTCAAATAATGTATGTTAGTGATTTAACTAAGTTTCTGGTGCTCTTGGATCCAGCATAACCATGGGGTAAATAACACTAGAAATCATATTGGAAAAATCAGTGTCATTACATACATTCTTGATCAATACAATAAATAATTTGTTAAATAATAATTACTTAACTTTTGACTCTTAGTATTTTTCATATTGTATTGCACCTCATAACTACTCTAGAAGCAGGTAGATATTAATGCATCATGATATTTTTGCAAAGGAGTGTAATGGCTTAAATGGCTAGACATGACAAACAAGATGGTATTAAAGCTGAGATAGAGGTTTGGTGTTTACTTTTATTTTTTTTGTATATAAATTGTGTTAATGATCTCAGATCATTTGTCTCCTCTGCTAAATAATTAAAAAAATTGGGTTTGAATGTGATGTGAGAAATTTTTACTAAATTAAGCATTTAAAAACCAAAACAAAGAGAAATATGAAAAATAATGGGATTTTTAAATCTGATTGCCAGTCTAAGACTGATTGCCAATCTGCTTTTGAACCCTCTGAGACTCGTATTTTCAACATATTCTTGGCAACATTGGCAACCAGGAACTTAGTTTTAAAAAAATATGAAAGCTGAGATTTTGTGTGATCACAGATTTCCAGGTACTGGGGCTGTCATGAAAATCAGCTAACGAAAAACATAGGGTAAAACTGTAACGCTAAAGAATGGTCAGTTTTTGGACAGAGATGATGTGTTTGGTGCATGCAGGTGCATGTGCCTACTTCTGTATTCCAGACCTACCTTCTGGAGTTTGAGCCTGGACCTACATCAAAACAGCTTCTAGTAATTTCAACAAATGTTCAGCTTATGAAGAGCTAGTACTAATGAGCCACAACTGGAGCCTTGGGAAAGGCTGCCGCTGGCACCTGCTCTCGTGCTATCTGGCAGATGGCAAGGTTCGGCACAGGTGCCCTGCACTCCCCGGTCTTCTTTGGTAGGAACAGCAGCTCAGGCTTTTTTGTTGCACTGTAAGAAGTAAATGAATCCTCCTTACTGACAGAAAAAATACTTGTAAGTTTCCAAGGGTCTTGGCCAAGAAAACTGTCTTCTACTATAAAATATTGGTCTAGTTTCACTGCTCTAAACACACACATCCATCAGGTTAGAACTGACATGCATAAATTTATAAATCCTGGCACAGAGCAGGAAAGAACGTCATGCTGACTACATTGCACTGGGCATCGTTCAAAATAAATGATCAGTTGTTCATTTCGGTCTGTCATCTCTGTACCTGAGTGTTTGATTTTAATTTTTCTTCCAGTCTGCTTCATTACATTTTTGATTATCGGTTTTCTTCACTTTTTGTCATTAGTAATAACAGAACATGTGCCTTTGGAATTATGTTTTTTTAAGGTTTTCTTTCTGGTTTTTAAGAGGTATCTTTAAGAAAAAGAATTTAAAAAAATATAGTTTTGTCATGCATGAGTGCTGGCATCTTCAGTTTAGTAGAATAAATATCTATATATACTTAGAGATATAGATATATAGAGATATATATAAAATAAATAAATGCTCTGTTGACCTGGGGTACCTGTATTGAAGGTCCATTGTTGTGTGGAATAGAAATACCTCTATACTCACCTGTCCATTTTGTTTGTGGAAAGCACGGCTGAAAATGCACTTCTAATTAATATAAGAAGGAAATTGTTGATGGCTACCACTCTTGTGAAGTATCTTGGGGTATCAGTATCTGAAAGCCTTAGCCAACTAATTTGGGTCATTTCGTGCAGTACTATATGAAATAATTAGCCCCTGGAGTGTCATGCAGAAATAATGAATAGGAATAAAATAGGAAACCAAAACAAGAAAATTACTTTGAAGCTATGAAACTTTTCAAAGCACTCATCTTACAAATGATTTACAAACAGTATTTACTACATTGCACATACTTGGAGAAAGACAAGGATGTACCAAAGTACTGAAGCATTATATAGTGATGAAGCACTCTAAGGCAATTGAAACAGAAATTTTTAATCCCAGAAAATCTATCATTGGAATGCCTTTAAATATTTTTAATGTCTTCTTAAAGAGTTTTACTCCTCTGTGAAAGTAACTCTTTTATTGTATACACAATGTGTATACAATATTTCCATGAATTAATGTTTGGAGTGCACAATTTCTAGACTTGTTAGAACAAAAGTAGATAAAATCATTAAAATCATGAAGAAATTAGAGTGAATAAATGTACAAACAAATGTACAACCAAAAAATATTTATTTAAAGTCTGCTGAATACCTTACCTGAGTGATTAAAACAATTCTGATGTAAAATACTATATATGAGGCCTAATTTGGAGAAGCTTGTGGTGCAAAATATTAATGAAAGAAAACTTTTTGTTTTATCTAATTGGGTTACACTTTTGAATTAGTATAAATAAGGAGAGAAAGTTCATCTAGCTTTTGAAGAAGAAATCCCATTTGTAGGTAATCATAGTTATTCACTATTTTAATGGGACATAGTATTTTCTGTGTCTGTCAGTCTGATAGATTAGACACAGAGAGATTTAAATGCTGCAAGGAGGTTTTATGTGCAAGGCTGTAATCACCAGAGCATACGCTGGAAGTATGAGTGGAAATCTGTCTGCACATGGTTAAGACCTATACTTACAATTTAAGGTCTTGTAAAGGTTTACCTGAAAACCTGGACCTACTTTTCTGCCTGTTTTTTATGTTAAGTATATACTAAATCATAAATATAAATCATATACTAATATACTTTCTAGGAAAGGTTTTCTTAATTAACATCCCTCTTTTCAGACCTGAGTATACCAGACCTTGTCAGGATTTGGAATATAAATTTATATTTTAAAATATTCATAGATATTAATTTTGTGGAAATTATTCAGTTTTGTATTTTTTCTGCAAAAACAACTCTGGTTTTGAGGTGCATATGTGTGAAACCAATGTGTCATTTGTTGAGCTGAACTGAATTTTTTCCTTTGCATTTAGAGTAACATTAATTTGTAGTTTAGCTGCTTTGGGCCTTAGTAAGTTTTATTTTGCCATTCTTCCCTGCTGTTCTTTTCTACAGGCTCAGTTCCTTGATTAAACTGTATTTTCCTTTACACACCATACTTTGCCTTCTGATTAAGCCATTTTAGCAATCATGAAATACCCCAGGACCAAGATACCCTGTTGGATTTGAAGCCCTTGAAAAAAATAGGTACAAAAGTACCTTATAAAAGGGAGTGTGAGATTTTTATGTAGTTATTAATACATTTTCAAGATTTTGTACCTAGTAAAAAACTTCTGGACAATATTACTGAAAAGTAAAAGTCTGGTGCGTGGATGAAGTCCCTGAGATTTGACAATCTGTGTCTAACCACAGATTACCTACACATCATTAACTCTACCTAACATTAGAGTTAGGTAGAGCAAAGCAGTTTTTATTGGAAGTTGAACATACTGTGCATAAAAGTCGTACTCAGTCAATTTGAAGTTACATCAGGGTCTTTTAACCCTTAACTGCTGTACTTGGAGTGTTGGCTGGAGAGAACCATTGGGGTTTATTTAGACCAGCCAGCTGGTTGAAGCAGGACTATCATATGCGCTAAATCGGGTCAGACATTACTTGCTTCATTCAAGTCCTGGACACTATCAAAGATTGGAGAGGACTCCATCTCTTTTGGTACCTTGTTCTAGGGTTGCACTACCTTCTTTGGAGTGCTTTGTACCATTTTGCTAAAATATTAGTGTCTATTACACATTGGTGTAATAGGAAGTTTTGTTAGGATTTCTCAAAAATCTCTCCTTCTGTTTTTAAAGCTCGTGGTCTTGGCTGTTCAAATTATAATATTTTAAAACCCACAAAACCATTGCTATATATTTTGAAATCTTTTCAGCAGCTGCTTCAGTATCTGGTTGGACTGCCTCTCAGCTCCCATCACATAGGTAGAGATTCTAGGGAGTTAGAATGCCACGTTGCATTCCAGACACATCCCATAATGACTAAAATGGCTTTGCTTTTCTTCTATAGTACGAGCATGCCTTAAATTTTTAATCTAGAGATGTCTTTGTGTATATTCCTATTTTCTATTTATTTATCTTTTTTTCCCCTGCCTTTTAACAGATCAGGTGCTTGATATTAGAAGGGGCTTTCTGCTGCCAGAATAGAAAATCATTTCCCTATAAAAATGAAGAAATTATTCTTCCCAGACTCTTTTTCATTTTTACCTTCCTTGGAAAGTATTTGTGCTCCTTTTGTACTTTCAGGTGACAATGCTTAACTGTCAGCAAAACAAGTCAATGTGAAGCTATAAGAGTATGTCACAGTATTCTGCAGCATATAAAGTTTTACACAACACCTGTTTTGTAAAAATAATTATACCTAATTATTCTAAATCATTTTTCACTGTCAGATCTAAGAGAGCTAGAGATAAAAATGCTAATGCTTAGGATTCCCTTATGTCATGCACTTCAAAAAGACCTGTCAGATCTGCAGACAAACATGTATTATTTCAGAACTGCTGTAGCTTCAAACACGTAGTGTGCTTTCCCATTAAGACACCACCTTTCTTCTTTACCTTTTATTCTTTCTTTATATCAAGCCTTTATTGCATTGCAATTTCTTGGGGTTTTTATTATGTTTAGATATATACTGGAGTAAAATATCTCCTATGGTTGATTTCCCCTTCAAAAAAACCAAATATGTTTGGATCTAAACTTCCTTGATTCAGATGACACATAATTAAAAACATATTGAAAAATGTTACTTATGTTGTAGATTCAAGGATTTGAAAATTAAGACAAGGCAAGAGCAAATAAAGTGTTAATACCATTTATCATATGGCTGCCTGACAGAGTTCTGGTCCAGAAAGCAACACAGTGGCTCCTTAAATAAGAAGACAGAAGAAAAGTCCTAGACGATACTGTGAAATCTATGGAGCAAGCAAGGAACGGATTGTAGCGAGGGTTAACATACTTAGCTGTTATCTAACCAGCATGGATGTTATTAATATAGAAGACAAGGAGAAATGGATGTCATGTAGACTGCAGCAGTCTATACTGACCCAAACTGAACTCCATACTGTCATTATCATCTCCTCTGCAGGCTAGTCAGATGGAACTTAGCTTGGTTTTTTTGCAATTACCCTTTCATTTGTGATTAGATGTACAAAAGGAAACAGTTTCTCTGCTGAGGCTTCTGCGTCTGTTTTACCAAGCTGGGAGGCTGCATTTGAATATGTAGGAGCTGCTGAATATTGGCATGATTTTTGGAGTGGGGAAGATGGCAGGAGAGGGGAAGGTACCACCTGTCAGGGACGACCTATTGCACTACTCAGATTTAAAAAGCAGAGAGGACTCTTACAGAAGAGTCTAGAAGTAAACAGCTCTCTTCTTGCACGTTGCTGACAGTTAAATAGACAGTATGAAAGTATTTGTGGCATATTGCACTGTTTTTATAAAAAATATAGTCCTCTTGATATCTTGCTCTTGCAAATAAATAATACTTTCTTTTACAGAGATTTTAAGGTATTGACTACCGCTGTCATTGCCTCCATGAAAATTTATTTGCAGATTCTGAGTCAGAACTGTAAATATACTAACTCTTAGGACTGAGATATTGTCATAAGTACTGAAAAACTTTAGCCTGTATTTCTCTGATGGTGAAATCTGAGCAAGTGAGAACATCAGGTGAGATTAATTTACCAACTATGTCACACTGCACACATACAGACCCAAAGTTTTGCAGAACTGAAATTCTGCAAGGTTTTGTTTCATGGGATATTTTTTGCACATTTTAATAATAAAGTTTTCATTTTAAAGTGATCTGTATTGCTTATGGAGGAGGATACTTATTTCTTTAAGAATTCATGAATGTGTCACCTATAGTAGCTCAAAATCTCTTTGGTCTGATTTGGACTCCAAATACATAAAACTGCAAAACAGATTTCCAACTCTTCAGCTGACACCATAAAAAAAAAAAGTCATTATCAGTAATTTTATTGCAGCAGCACCTGGGATGCTAGCTATGGGTCAAGACCCTCTTGTCTCCGTTGCTGAATTAACACAGGATAAAAAGGCTACTCTTGCCCAAGAGGGTATTACAGTCTAAATATAAGACAAGAAAAGCTCTAACAGATGGGTACAGACCGATGGAGCACAGGGAAGCAAAGAGGGCATAGATAGACGTGCTCTTTGCACTGAATGGACTAGGAGCACTAACATTTCTAATTGCAAGCTTAGCTGCAAGGCATTTGATAGCCTGAAAAAGGACAGTAACAGCCAGTCTGCCTAACATTAAATGAGAAGACTCTTTGTACAGTGACAGTGTGACCACCTCCTTCAAGAAGATTATTTGCGAATGATTTATATCCCTCTGATTATAGTCTTGCAATTTATTTCTTAAATTACCTATATGTTTAGACTTGTATGGTTTACCTGTAATCTAAAAATTAAATTAACATTATACAATACTGCAAAAATAGTAGTTAATTTACTTATGCTACTAATTTCTTTTAGTGTAAGAACCCTAGAATATATATTGAGGAGAACAAAGCAAGATAATTAAAAAAAAAAAAAGGTATTTTTCTTCACTCCAAATACATTAATGGCTTTAGAATTGTTTGTAAACTATTCCTAGTATAAATAAAAATTTTAATAAAAAGAATTAGCTATACCTAATGCTTTGTATGTATTGACTGCTACATTCACAGAAAGTTGGTGTTGAAAATATTCCCATCTTGTCCTTTTAGTGATTTGGGGAAGAGAAAGTAAACTGCTGACTTGCAAAAGTGAGAAAGATTTAAATCTCCCACATATTCAAACACAGCCATCTGACAAATTACTGTCGAGAAGAGCTGTGCATGCTTACCACAGAGAAGAAGAGTTTCCAATACATTTCTTTTCTAAATTTACCTACTCCTTGATAAATAGACTGAAGGAATTTATGACCTAGTTCTGCAGGAATGCAGTTGCACTGACCATGTACGCTGGAGCTTCTTCTCAGAAGTCTAAATGTTTTGAGAACTCTCATAAAATATCAAGATAAATGTGTTCCTTGCAGATCTGCTGGGTCAGCTCTTAAAATTCTTATACATAACCCTTATACATAATATAGACAGGTCTCTATCTTGGAATAAATGTATCTCTGCTATAAGGGGAATCTTTATTAGATTGTATGGTGAAACTGGTGTGAAGTTATATTGAAGTCTTCCTCATAAATATGAACAACAAATCTATGCAGCTGTCTGGAGCCTTATGAGGCAGTAAGGTAGTAATGCAGCATAGGGATGAGAGGGATAACCCACCCAAAGCCTCCCAAGTCAGCCTGCAGGGCCAAGCCACCGAGTAGGACAACCACAGGCATCCAATTACCATTCCACATGGCAAGTGGTCCTAGAGGAAAAGTCTTCCAGTGATGATAACCTCTATGTTCACACAGAGCATTAGTTAGCTTTTTGGAGGCTGTCTCCACTCAAGGGGACATGTCTCCACTCCCCTCATACCGCTCCTGTCTTTCCTCTCTCACCAGAATATACTGTACTTGTAGACATGAAATAACTTCTCTGGAAAGAGAATATTTTGCCCCATGGCAAAGAAGAAATGTAAATACTAATTCACATTAATTATCTACCACTTCAGGGAGTATCTGGGGCTCTGACTGTGAAACTGTCTGGGCTGGTCCTTGGGGATTTATCCAACACAGTAGAAGAAAAAGTAAAACTGCAAAACTTTATTTTGCAGGCAAAATAAGGTAGGGCATCATCTGGAAATATTAATATTTAATGCATAAATATAGTTAGATTCTGTCTAGAAACTGGGGCTTGAAATGTGTGAAGCTGTTGGTAATTCATGGACACACTGTTTTCTGGAGTGTTTACATAGCACTTTGCATTAGGTGGAAGAGCTGCAGAACTCCAACCTGCTCTTACTTTTTAGCGACCAAATATTTTTAAAAATGTATCTTTCCAACAATGTTTTCTAAAAAAATCCTAGGACTGAAAGTATTTCATGTCAGGTCTCTTGCTCTATCACTTATAAGCCGTGAATGTGCCCAGGAGTGGTCAACCAGGGACTTTGGAAATCGCATTATAATCCATGCACTTATAGTTCTTTCACTGGGGTGGATTACTAGCTTTCCATAGGATAAAAAGTATTCTTGCACTTATGCCTTTCCAAAATTAAAATTTAAATTATTTAAAAGACCACACATTGTTGATGACAAGAAATTGAATGCTTTCTACAAGGAATTTTTGTCAGTATCTTGAAGGTGGCATCAACTTTATCATGAGAATACAGGAATGTTATATTCTTATTCTAAGCAGTGATACTTCAGAGTTGAGTTTTATCAGATAATTAAAGCTTAATTGTTAGGTTTTCAGTACTTCTGTTTTGTTGTTATCAGCAACATTGCAATTAGATCTTAGATTTTTTTTCCTTTTTTAATCCTTGATTGAACACCTCTTCTTCCTGAAACTACTTAGTTCATTGAATATTTATTGCACCATGAAAACTTCATTTTCAGTGAGCAGAATAGGTCAATATCTTGTTATGACTTTGTCAAGTTAAATGAGTTAAAGCTTTGCAAAATGTGATTTTTTTAATAATACCTTCTAAGTATATATTCAATTAGAAATACAACAGCCAATTTATTTACAAAGGGTATTATTCAGCCTTACAAAAGAATTACATGGGTTGTCACCTTTCAAATAAAATCAACTTTCTGTGGACCTGACAAAGTTTAAGCTTGTATCTGAAAATGATCTAACCAAAGGGAGTACACATTTAGTTTGGAAAACTGTATGGGTTTTAAAAGCCTTTAAAACATCTGCCTTAATGTTTGTTCTCTAGATAGTCAAAAACTTTCCCTTAGGATCTTGGGAAAGATACTCTTTCCTCTAGATCATTGCCCAAGAAGCACATCAGGCATTGCACATGCAAAGGGTACTCCATCATTTAAGGCAAGCATTCAAAAGGAACCATTTCACCCACCTACCTCTGACTACAGAGGCTTGTTTATCTTGAATGTCCAAGCCTCATGGAGCAGTGGGACATATCTGAATGCTGTTTATCTTTGGTTGTTGTTTTTATTTCTGACTGTGTTATGTCCAAGTTCAGACTTTCTCTGGACGATTTACAGACTTTGGAAAATCAGTGGTAGGATTCCCAAAGTCTGGCAGAGGACTACAGTTTCATCTATGTTCAAATCCTGGTTTTTTTTTCATTTGGTCCATAATAAAAATAAAAAGTAGATGCAAAGGTATGAATTGTCAGCATTATTAGAAGCATGTTTGTGCATTGGATTTTGGCTCATGCCCATCTCTTACTTCATTTGTTAATTTGAGAAGAGTTGCAATAAGAATTGTATCCAGTTTCTGTGCAGTGGAAATCAAATTGCATTTTTATTGAATCTATCCATTCTTGTGTCCACATAACATCTAGTATGACAATGTTCCTAAAAATTTCCACTCATGAATCTTCATCTATAATTTTGGAGAGAAGATGCCTCATCATGGTTTAATTCTGAGAAGGGCATAGTTTTTAAATTATCAACTATTTTTCTTTTAATTTAAAACTATTACATTTCTTGTAACTTGCATTGTTTGAAAGCTCCCCAAAAATATGCTGTTAATGTTTTCACGTGGATATTTATGTATGTCTATATACCACTTACATGAATGAAGGCTCTATTTTTCTTTATGGATTAGGCTTTAAAGACATGAGCATCTCAGATCAGAAGCATGAAATCTTATAAAATTTGTTCTCTCTCCTTTAAAGATTTTACTTACTGAATAGAAAAAAGCATAGAGTACATGATAGAAAAGGGGTTATTCTTTTCCTCTTTGATTACAAATTAGAGGGATTGTTTTGTTTGTTTGGGTTTTTTATTGTCTATAATCTGGGTATTCATCAAGCAAAAGTGTATAAACTTTTATCTATATCTGTAGAAAGTTTTGTGTAATTTCTATCATGATAGTATCCGTGTACCTCAGTCCAGAGGTTAAGTATAATCTGCTTGCACAAGTTTAACACAGTTAACCTTTCACTACCTGGATTAGTTGGTGCAGTGAATGCACCATGAAAGTACCAAGGATTATGACCCCAACATAGAAAAATGGGGGGAAGTATTAAACCAGACAAAAGCTAGATTTAAAAATATACAGGTAGTGTCACAAAGGGAAGAGAAAGGTGATGCTATGAACTGTGGAAGGTAGATATCTCTGCTGTGCATTGATCTGAAGCACTAATCCCCATACTTGCTGTATGCGTGGCAGTTCCCAGTCAGCACAGTTATGCCTGGGCTCTGGCCCCAGGTCACACAGGGTAGCCTTGAGAGCACCCCTACAGCAAGGACTTCAGTCACAAGCAGTTGAGATAAAACTGTGTTTCGTATAGTCCAAGTTAAATCTATTTATTTTCTATGTCATGTCAAAAATTTCCCTCCACAAAATTTGACCATGTGGATTTGACTGCAATAGATGTTCCTCAAGTTCTCTCACACTACCAAGTCTCATTCATACCCATGTTATATGTCTTTCTAATTTAAGAAAAAAAAAGTCATTAAATCCATCATAATAAAGAATATAATCTGTTAAGGACCACATTTTACAAAGCTAAAATAAGAAAACATATTTTTTAGAATAAATTATTTTATTACTTACTTTAACATTTTTAAGCAGTTACAGTGCTTGAGAAAAATCTTAATGTCTTTATAGTATACCTTTTCTTTCTCATTTTATGTGTCTACTGTTTGCGGGAAAGTGTGTTAGCAGAATAAAGACCAAGGAGACTAGATTAATGCCAATTTTTCCTCATTGTCATGAATCCATTACGATTATGTCCGTTGTACTAATACTGAAGCCATTCTAGTCTAAATGCCACTTAAATTTTACTTATTTTGAATGCCAGCTAAACTTATCTTGTTCAAATAGAAACCTCTGGGCCAGATAGGCCAGAGCTGTTCCTTTGTGGCCTGTGCTTGTTGGCATGTCATACAGATGTATCTCAGGTTTCCTCTTATATATATAACATTTAATTTATTATCTTAAGTTTCAAAAGAGCATAAATTTGTGTCCTGTATTTTACTACTGTTCAAATCTGCCATTAGGGTACATGTCATGTAGCTGTGTTTTTACACTCTTAGAACCTGTAACTGCCACACTTTCAGGATTGTGGCCTTTTTTTTTTTTTTTTTTTTGGTACCTGTTTCTTTCTAATCTGTGTGAAAGAAAAGCCTAATGCATGTTTTATTTATTGACCTGGTACAATAAGGTCTTACACATTTACAGTCCTCCAGAAGCAGTGGTTGAAGTTATGATTGCTCCTGTCACCTCTGGGGTTCTTTAATCGTAAAACCATCTGCTCTGGTACCTGGGAACTTCTCCTAACATGACAGGCAAAACTCCACCATGAATCAAACCTGTAAACAAATGATCAGATTTTGTGACAATGAAAGAGTAACAGTGATGTTCCACTGGGCGAAGTAGTAGGAATGGTGCTGTTTAGCCTATTAATAGTCTGGAAAAACTGCAAAGCTTTTAACAGGAAAAAATTGCACATGTCAAAAACATTTTGGCTAGACAGAGATAAAAAAAAACTTTGAGTACCTTGAGAAGAACTTGAATACCTTAAATGAGTAATTATCATGAGAAGAGAGGCAATGATTATTCAATAATGCAGTCATGCACACTAGAAGAAGTAAAATGATTTAATCTTCTTATATGCCTTTAGATTCTGAATGCATAGAATCAGTCAGCAACAACTGGAGAGTAACTGTGCAAAATTCTTTGGAGCAATCTTAAAAGCAAAGCTAAAGTTTTAATATCTAATGAATGATAGTTACAGTTTTATAGGGTAGAATATATTCATTATGCTGTTGTAAAAAATCTTAGATACAATACTAACTCTGGCCTCTCCTCCTCAAATGCACTTTAACTATGACACATTCTGAAGCAGCCACATGGACAGTTGATGGAAGTGATCTGGACATCTAAAATCACAGAAACTGTTATCAAAAGTGCCTTTACCTAAAAGGAAGGAAATTTACCTGTTTGTTCTATCTTAGCAACTGTTTTGCCTTAGGCTTTATTTTGTGGAGGTTAATATTTCAAAGAAACATAGTAGAGACAGATACAAGCTCAAAATCTTGGTTTCATTGAGATCAGTGGAAAACTTGCAACATTTTTCCCCCATTTAAAATGGAAATATGAAATATTCATTTGCAGATCAGAGGGTGCAGCTATGTAATGAAAGGATGGTATGGTTTGCCATGCAAACATATAGCTCCTTGCTGCCTGGCTCTAAATCTGAAATGAGGAGCTAATTTAAAAATGCATTCTAGTGATGAAGGATCTTTTTTATCTTGTATTGTTTTTTCTCTTGTATAGTTTGTGGGTTTTTTGTCTTCTCCTTAATGACCCTAAACTCTTTACTGCAACACACAGTACTAGTCATAAGATAGAGACTTCTGTGTTAAAAGTTATAATCTATTTATACCAGAAGGCTGTATGTGCTTTGTTCAGGATGTTTTTCTATTATTTTTTAGTCTTTGGTGACTTATTTATAATTTTTGTCTTTTTTTTTCTTCACTATTTCTAGGTTTTCTTTGGTTTTAGATGGTTTTGTATTGCCTGCTATTTTCTAATGTACAGTTCTAGGCTTTGGAGACTCATAAAGAAGACATGGCATCTAATAATGCCATTGCCATGTTTGTGCTTTCATGTAGAGCTACAGAGTTTTTCAGTTGAGCCAGAAAAACAAAACTCAGCCTCAAACATAGTCCTTAAAGATAACCCACACTCAGCAGTGTCCTTTAGTTTACTCACTACATATTCTCTGTCCCTACTATCAGCATAGTATCGATTACTCTCTCTCCTCACTAGCATGAATGGGACAAGTATGACTTGGCCTTATGTGAGGTTCAAATACTGTTTAAACACCAAAACCACCCAATTACATGAGAGTAGATAGGCTTTCCTATGTTTACATTTTCCCTAGGAATACTTGAAGTCCCTAAATTTGATGTGGATTCATAGCTGAGAGAAGCTTGGCCTTTGTCCCATCCTTTTCTCTTTTAACATCATCACTACTGGTCTGTTGGGGCCCATTCCAGCTTGCAGGCATTCAGGGATGCTCTAAGATGTTCTCCTCATCCCTACCTCTTTACGCTTCCTGATGCTGTAGTGCAGAATAAACCAGAGATTTATGGTCTGTTTTTTAACTGGGAAAGAAAATGTTTGTCTTATTTATAGAATAAGTGCTGTGGGTAATTAATGCATTAGAAAATGCAACTCTTTTCCAAGTTTTTGAAGTGCCAGACAGTATTTTGGTATGTTAAGTGTCTGGTATGTAAGGAAAATCTAAGTAGTAGAATAGAATGAAGCTGCGAATTATAGGGAGTGAGGTACCTACTCAATACAGAGTTAGCACCAAACCAGGAGAACACTGAGCTTCTGAATGGGTAGTAAATGAAATAATGTGTTTTATATCTAGTTAAAAAGTTTGTAATCTATGGATGTTTAAATGCTTTTTTATGCTTCTACTGATACTTGAACACTTCCCCGATATAGCTAAATGAGACTCGATATAGGTTCTTACAGTAATTTTCAAAGTAGCCTAATGGAGCTAAATATCCAATTCCTATTGACTTTTTGATAGGACTTGATTACTTAAGTGCTCTTTTTCTCTTTGAAAGGTCTTCCTCTTAATTATGCTGATTGGTGCTTTAAAATGTCTTCAAAGTAAGAGAGCTGTACCTAGATAATGCTAATTCCAACCAGTCAAGATTCATAATGCTAAATTCTAGGAAGCTCCCTCTGACTACAAGGTATATTTATTTTCCTCTTCTTCCCTGAGGGCAGAAATTAATTGCTCAGGTTTGCCAGAAAACTTGCTGAGAGCTATTACCTACAGGAACCGAAAAGGAAAAGGAATTAGTCAATGATGCTACCTCGTGACTATTTCCATTGGCTAATGGAAGTATTTATGATCAACAGCATCTTGGCTCTACCCTGAAATGAAAAAAAAAAAAAAATGCAGTGCTAACAAGATGATGATCTGGAAGATCTTGCAGCATTTTATATACTATGACTGAAATATCATTCTATATTATTTCTTCAAAAGGTCCTGATTAGGATAATCTCTAACAACTAAAGTAGAAGTGAGAAGCTATAAACATGTTCTTATCTACAAGTCAGAGGAATATATGTATTGGCTTTTCACTTTCAGATAAACACTTTCTCTTCCAAGTCTAAATCTCCAAAGAAATTTATCTAACAGCTTTTCTTTATATCATGGGCATTATTTTCGCAATTGTTAAGAATTGCTAATAATTTTTATCTGCTACTGTTGTAGCTCAGTGATAAGCCATTCATCCTACTGAGAAGATCATTTGTCTGACCCTCAGTTATACCACAGAACTAGGCACAGAATACAGAACTCATTTCAAATAGTGGTGTCTTGGCCAGAAGTGCTTATTAGCAACTGTAAAATGACAGTATTATATTTGGTGTTTTGGTGGTAGAAATATTGTAGAAATACTGTAGGGACTTCTGCTGTTTGATAGGTGTAATTTATTTTTGTACCTTACCTTTACTAGCAGTAATGAATCCTTTAGGAACAGTGATGTTTCAGAAGGGTTGGGTGATAACCTTGAACATAAAGTGAACTGTAAAGGAGAAACCAGTTTACATATTTCTATCAGTTAAAGAATAGAGTCATCCGCCTTTCCTGGATAGTACTGAAAATGTATGAAAAGTCAAAAAAATGGAAATACACAGGCCAAGAATCAGTGGCTTTTAGAATACTCTCAGGAAGGAGATTTTCTCCTAAAAGGCATTATTTTAGTATTCTCATATCAGTTACAGTTATTTAAAATAATCTATTTGTTTCAGTTTTGCACTGAAGGTAGATTTTCTTTAACTGTCTACTCTCTGCAAGGGATTTTCTTAGGTTTTTATTCTATATTCTTTAATGTTTAGGATTACATTCCCCAACCCAGAAACACAGGAATTAAATCTGCTGTACAAAGGGCTGTGTTACTGTTGGGAAAATGAAGTGTAGTCTCAAAAAAATAGTAGTGTACAGAGGTACAGCTAGGCTTTGTATTGGTTCAGTTAGGCTTTTTTTTTTCTTTTTCCCAGTTTTTCTTTACTTTCATTTTAAATAATTGGGAGCCACAAATATAAAATAGCCCCACATGATTAATACTTTCTATCAAGACAAAATTCAAGGAGATTTCTTATTTTCATTTTTGTGTCTGTTGTCAAGGTAAAACAACCTACTCAGTACTGCCTTGATACAACAATGCAGATCGCTTTCATTTATGCTTTTGGTTAAATTCACTGTCCTGCATAGAGTGGGTCAGCAGGGTCATGGCCAGCCCCTACCCTGCCATAACCCAGCCCTTCTGGCTGAGCTTTCTCTGTAGGACAACATGCCAGAGATTATGGAGCATAGTAGCAGCCTTGGTTCAACAGGTCTGCTGTAAATAGTAAATTCTTACAGACTTTTTCCCAATCTTAATTGAAAGCTGGGAGAGATACTTTAAATCTATCCCTTACTTTTGCAGATATTCTGTGCAATGGGATTTCCTCCAGTCATATTTGGATTCATCCAAATGGATGCTAACTGAAGGGGAGACAGAATAAGCTTTAGGAGGTGATTCAGTTTATCAGGTCTCAGCTTCCAACAGAGGGACCACCAAACAATTTTTCTAAAAATAAAACTCTATCTGTCAGGATTATTTTTTTGGAAGTTCTCCCTGAGTACCCAGGAAAGATTCCCAATCTCCCAAGCAAGCTGCTTAACAGGCAAAACTGCTAAAACAAATCAATTTTTTTCCTTTTTTTCCCACAACTTGATTTTTTGTGAAGCACCGTGTTTATGCAATTCATTCAGGTCATGTGTTTTCCAACTGCATATTTTTCCCTGCTTTGTAGCTTTGGGATTGTTTTGTTGTTGTTTTTTCAAATATCTATGAAGCAGTAGCTAATTCTACTTTCTTTAGCACACATAGACTCATTTAGCAAAATGAAAGGAAAGATTTAATGAACAATCTAGAAAACACTTACTGAAGCATCTTTTGAAAATTAATTCTGGTTCGTAAGTTATGTTTAGATCTTTGAATCTTTTCTACTGTAAAAAGAAACAAGGAAAAAGCTCTGAATATGTAATTACTATTACTATTAAAATGACTTAGCCTTAGTATGTCAAAAAGCTTTCCAAGCATTAATTAATGGAAAGAATCAAATTATGTTGCATTCTAGCTGCAATGTTATTAGGTGATGATTTTTTTTCTTTTCAGTAACTTAATGGATTTTATAAATTATCTAATTAGACCTGTAATATGCAATTCAAAACCACTTCATTTCCATACAGATATACAGTTCTTATCATAAATAATCATGCATAAAAATAAATATTCCAGAGACACAATATTATTGTGCTGTATAAATTCCTACAGTTTAATATTCTTTTTATTCTAGGAATTATGAGAAGAATGTAGTGTCCTTTAATTAATTTTTTTTAGAACTATTTTGTTTCATGGCATGTGTAGTTTTCACGGTGTCAGTATTCCTTAGTAGTTCTTTTTTGCTTTGTTTTGCAGGTTGGCTTCATGAGCTTGGAAAGCGTATTGAGTCTCCTTACTATGAGAATAATACACTAGGAGGCCCATCAATCAGAAGTGCCTATATAGCTGCCCTATATTTCACTCTGAGCAGCCTCACCAGTGTTGGGTTTGGAAATGTTTCAGCCAATACCGATGCTGAAAAGATCTTCTCCATTTGCACAATGCTGATTGGGGGTAGGTACAAATGCTAAATGCCATGTAAAATGTTTTTTGGGGGTAGAAACAAGTAAAATAGCTGTGATTTTGCCAAATTTCTTTTATAAAAAAACACGGCAGAAAGTTTAACAAGTTTAATTTAAAAGAGCAAAGCAAGGAAATAACTTTGTTTGGTTTACACTACATAAACTCTCTTAGGAAGATATATTTATATCTTTTTGTTCAGTTGTGGTGACAAAAGATGGTGTCACACAGTAAAATGCAAACTCACATTACTGACAGTGAGAATGGCCCAGGCATGTGTTGGGGATTTTGGTCACATGGCAGGCACTTTTCTGGTCAGCTGGGCATTATGTGCATGTGAGCTCCAGTTCGGTCCCCACCGCAGTCCTAAGAATAGTGATGAGGGAAGGTTGGCAGCTCGCAGGGCAATGCGTCTGTGAGCTGGTGTGTATCCACAGCTGAACAACCAGAACAGAGAGAAGGCTAGGGGAGACAGGACAGAGCCAGGAAGACTGTTTGGTGAGCATTAGATGACTCTACTATAAACAAAAAAGCAGTTCAATTGTCATTGGTAATCATCTGGTTCAGATTAGAATCAGAGTGCAATGTTTTTCTCAAATTGAAGCTCTTAGTGGTATTTTTATTTATGTTAATTATCTAATTGTACTGTTGAGGAAAGTCATATGCTCATTCATGGTTCCTTTCTTTCTGCTGAGACACCTGGGTACAATCAGTGAACTGGTAGCACCTGCAGACCTTTGTAAGCCAAGACCACTAGAGAAAGTACCTGCAGCTCTCTGTTTCCCCCAAAAATCAGCGGTGCTGTTTTGTAATGTGTACATCATACAGCTCAAAGATGTCACAGGGGGCATGAAGGGTAAAAGCAAATTACCACTAAAGTACTGCCTCCTGCCTCCCCTTTTTTTCTGCTTGCCTAGTTATTCTAGAAATACTAGTAGGTATTTCTCCGGGGCTAGTCAGTAAAGCCCAGATTGTCAGCTCGTTGTCAGCTTTGCAGAATAAATTTTCATGGTCAAAAATAAATTGGCAATTTGACACTTGAAAGCAAGCGAACAAGATGAATGACCTGTAAACTATATATTTGCAGCATCAAGTGGTATAAAAACTGATCAATTAATTATTGTCATTTCCCTAAGTCACGAAAATGAGTGGCAATAATATAATGAATCATCCAAGAATGATATAATTTTGATTTTTACAATGTCACAAAACCATAAGCAGCTCATGAATTGCTCTTGCTGGTAGCATAAAATTATAAAATTATAGTTTTGAAATACTCTGTGGTCTCTCTGCTTTGGGGCTTTCACTACATAAAATCAGTTGGAATGAAGGAATGAGTTTTCATTTCTGTCAAGAAATTAAGAGATACCCTGTGTAAGGCAATGATGAACATTTAATACTCTTTGATATGACAGAGCTTTCATAAACTTAATAGAGTCAAACTTAAAGTATCTTATGCATTTATTTAATCCAATTATAGCAGTTTTATTTTCATTTCTTGTATTATTAAGTAATAGAGATAATATGCTTGTGCTCTGAATAAATTGTGAAGAACTAGTCGACTGAATGTAGTAAGAGGGAACTGATGACTAAGAGACAAAGTTGCTCACAGGGAAGCAGGTAAAAGAATGGTTTTATATCTGCGAGGGTCCAGTGAACAAGATATATCCAGGTAAAAGAGCAGAGCAGGTTGATCTCCAGGTATTTTCTTGAGGAACTGTATTTTAGATACTGTTGAGGAAAATCAGTAGGGCAAAGAAACTTGGAGTTAGCATCATACAGTGCAGATTGGTAAGTGTGCCTCAGAAAACTGTTTGGAATGAAGTACTTATCTGTACTTAAGGACATTACACCTCTTCATTTCTTAAAACATTTTTTAGGCTATTGTTTTGGCTGATATTTATTTTAAAATTCCCTAGTGGAAAGTGATATTTTGAGAAAAATTTATGTAAGTTTTTTAGGGTTTTTGATAAAGCCATTAGTTATGAAATTTCATAATGGGTAGGGTGAGTTAGTTAATCAGTAGTCTTTCTGTACTTCTTTAGTGTTTTTCACTGCAAATTGAAAGAATGAAGTGAATTTACTACAAACTTAAAGAAAGGTGAGGAAAGAAAAAAAAGTGTTAACAAAGAAATAACTTATAGTATGCCTTTTTGATTTTTACTGGCCTCCTGGTATTAATTTCTATTTTGCATGAATTTGAAATTTAAATTTATAACAAGTAATATTTTGAAGATAAAACATCCTGTTATACATGGTATTTCTTCTTAAAGTTGGAAAGAAAATTTACTTATTAAAATTTATCTAAAATTCCTAGGATACCCAGTATCTGTAAAATACTAATCAGATCTGTCCTCCAGCAGACAATCATACCATGTTCTGTCCTATATTCTTCATGTTATTTCAGCAAATAATGTGCAGCTTTGTATTTAAGAGATTGAAGGCCCACTATAGTAGCTTCAGTGCTCCCCAAGCAACAAAAATGTAATTTAGGATACCCATTAAAATAAAGGCCACTTTATTTTATGAAATATAGTTCCTAGAATTTTACAGAATGGAGTAATATATTTCTTACAGAAGGTAGGGTGAGTCTGTGATTATTTGATAAAGAAATCTAATGCCTGTCACAGCCAAGAATAGCTTGTCATCATAAGTAGCAGTTACCCTCGAATGTATATAGGCAATGACACATTCTACGTTAATAATAAAATTTTAGATTATATTTGTCCCTATAATAACATCACAGAGATGTCTACACTAAGGTCCTAACCTTAGAGCCTTCTGGTAGACTTACATCACATGTGATTCTTACATATGCATCCATACACCACCTAATGCTTTATTGCTCCCCCACTTTTTAAACTGATCATTGCATCCTTAAAGAGGCTACACTATTTCCTTAACCTAGTTAGATGTGTTTGGATTAATCGTTCAGCCACAGCTGCCATATTTCTACTGTAATATCCTATACCTAGCATTACACCAGGCCCTCACATTTTGTTCCTCAAGCTTCTGACATTAATGACACAGAAATTCACTGTACCAACATGAACAACACCTAGTTGATCTAGATGATTATTCTTAGAAATAAATTTCCAGTTATGCTTACTTTCCTTTCTAACACTCATACCTGATCTGTTCTGCCCTTTCTACACTGCAGTTCTTTATCTGTTTTTCTGCACTCTCTTCACAATAAAGACATAGATGTTGTTACTAGCTCCTTTGTGCTTTATCCAGCCTGTAAAAATTTTCTAACACTTCGAACTAAAGAATTTTCTATCTGTTTCTAACATTTAAAAGTGCATCCTTTCCTCCACCTGTTTCCCCTAGTCCCTTCCTACTCACATTGGAATTCTGTAAATTGGCATACAAGGTCAACAGCTTGTTTGTCTTGTTTAGAAACCAATTCCTTTGCCACTTCAAGGAGTCTGTCTGCTTTCTTTCAAGCACTATAAAAATAGATGTTCCTTTAGAGAAATAATCAATCTCTTTAGTAGTTTTTTAATAAAAAATTTGTACACATCTATATTCTGTACATCAGTTCAATATCACATGATAGACAACCTAGCAGTGATTTTTCCAACTCATAATCAGCAAGCACATTTCTGCATGGACAAACCCAGATGACCTGTGCCTGTAAGCATTTCTTCAATTTTGTTTCTGGTCTTTTTATTCCCAAGCCAGTATCTAATTGCAGACAAAGTCTAGGATGTCAGAACTTTCTGATAAACAATTTCTTACTATATTTGACCCTCTCAAACAACATAAAAAATCAGATTGTCTGTTTGAACGTTTCTTTTAACCCTTAAACTTCTTCCTTACAATAGGGTTTTTTTGACTTTTTTTTCTTTAATATCTTATTCCCCAGGATGTGATACATCTCTAAATGTTACGTACAACTTCATTCCACTACACATAGTCCCCATTAGTAACTGGGTTTTTTTCTATGAGTGCTCTGAAATCTATTACATTCTATGTAGTTTCTAACTGACTATTTGAGTTAATTTTCATGCTGATTATTTCTCATCATTTCCTGAGGATACCTGCCTACATGTGTTCTTTTCAGTACCTACAAGAAAGATGGAGAGAGACTTTTTGCGAAGGCATGTATTGATAGGGCAAGTGGGAATGGTTTTAAACTGAAAGGGAGTAGGTTTAAGTTAGATATTAGGAAGACATTCTTTACTATAAGAGTGGTGAGGCACAGGAAAAGGCTGCCTAGAGAAGCTGTGAATGCCCCATGCCTGAGGTGTTGACGGCCAAATTGGATGGGGCTTTGGGCAACCTGGTCTAGTGAAAGGTGTCCCTGCCCACGGCGTAGGGTTTGGAACTAGATGATCTTTAAGGTCCCTTCCAACCCTGACCGTTGTATGATTCTATGATTCTGTGATTCTATGATTTTATTATTAATTTTATTAGACTATGAACTTTATTTGATTTTTGCTTGGTACCTTGACAGATAGAATCAGATGTTTTTCTACCCTTTTCCATGACTGTGACTGCTAGTGTCTCAAAAAAGAGAAATGAATAATCATATTAATCCTGGTGTATATTACTCATGGAATCTTATTTTCAAAAGCTTTATTATATCTCTCAATCAGGAAATTTGCTTTCTGTGTAGATCCTGTTGATTTTCTTTTTACGTTTTAATGATCAACAGATCACTCCACTTTGTACATAATTTCTGTGTTCTCTAGCTCTGATGCATGCCTTGGTGTTTGGCAATGTGACTGCCATAATTCAGAGGATGTACTCCAGATGGTCCCTTTATCACACAAGAACCAAGGATCTGAAGGACTTTATACGGGTCCATCACCTACCACAGCAGCTAAAGCAAAGGATGCTTGAATATTTCCAAACCACGTGGTCTGTCAATAATGGAATTGATTCCAATGAGGTAAGCAAATGAGGGAGTTTTTGTGTTTCATGGTATGAACTTAGAGTCAAGAAAAGGGGTATTATTTCTTTTGTGATGATGTGTTTTGTGTTAAAACATCAAATCATACATTAAAATTCAAATTCCTTCATAATTCTCAAGTGCTGAAGAAGCATTAATCAGAAACTTTTTGGATGATGCCAGCAGAAATGCTACCATGAGCGGTTCTGTATTTCAGTAAATAAAATATCAACTAGGGGTTTTAGGTCTTCTTTAAAGGGGGAACTTTGATGCCCTTTCCTCACCTCCTTCATTTTATTCTTTGCAATACTGCAAACAAGTGGTTTAGCCTTAATTTTTATGCTATTTATTTCCCTATATTTTAAAATTTTGCAGAATGTAACATAAGAGTGAAATCAAAAGACAGATTTCTGGTGGTGTCTTTGTTTGCCTGTTTTAAATTGCTTATCAAGGTTGTGTGTTAGTATACTCCAGGAGAAATAACGGCTTCTCTCTGCTGGAGTGTTACTTGAATGTAGCACTCCCTTCAGATTTCTTGTTATCTATGTTATAAAACCCAGTGGTTTCTAAAGATAATGTGGAAATAAGCAGAAAGATTTGGATTTGAGAACATTCTTTTCCTGATAAATTCTTTCTGTTTTGTGCACAGCACAAAGAATGGGATGTTCAACAGCATCCTAGCAACAGGAGCTTAGTAAGATTCAAAGGTACAAAAATCACTTAGATGTCAAAGCTTTCCTAGGTGTGGTTAATGATCACCTTCAGCTTTTGTACCTTCTGTACCTTTAGTTGCACTGAAAGTGAGTGAAAGTACTGCTGTACTATAACTGAAGCTCTTCATTATTCACCTCCTGTGGATAAAGTGCCTTGTCTAAGCCCACTTTGTCAAGTGTTGGCTGATTACATTGCTTAGATGCCACACCCCCTCAAACTACAGACAAAACTATGTTTGTGGGCTTGCAGCTTGAAAGGAGAAGTAGGAAGACTTCATGGTCTTTTAGTTTCCATAGGTTCTTCCGTTGTTCATTCACCTTGTGGCCATTCCTTTCCCACCCCTCCTTCAGTGTCCAATTACATTATGAAAAAAATGCAAAAAAGAACAACAAAACCCCGCAAATAAATAAATAAACAAACCAAACAAACAAAAACCAAAACCACCTTGCAAGTTTTTTTTAGTTGTTCCTCTTTCAGTGGTTTTACCATAGAAGAAGCAACATTGCGTATTAATGAATTTTATAGAAGCATATTAAAGAAACTAAGTTCATGTTTGTTTTGAACAACCTACTGTGCTTTCTGAGAAGAACTTGGACAAGTTTAAATTGTGTATTAGAGGGAATTCCTACATACAGTCTGTTCACCTTTTTTTTCCTGTTTGCTTTTTCTGTTGGTTTGGGGTTTTTTGGGGTTTGTTGTTGGTTTTTTGTTTGTTTGGGTTTGTGGGTGTTTTTTGTTTTTTTATAAAAACATGTATTTATTCACATTTTTCCTGGAATTTATCAGTGTAAAGATTCATTAAGGTATACCATGTCTCATCAAGGGGATAAGAAAAATGAAAGGGAAGTATTAGCATCAGTATGACACGTACAGCACTACCAAATCATGTCACTTCTGCAAAAGTGGAAACAAATTAGTTTACACTTCTTCTCTTTTCACCCTTTTTTTTTCTTGACAGCTTTTAAAAGACTTCCCAGACGAGCTACGTTCAGACATCACCATGCACTTGAACAAGGAGATTTTGCAGCTCTCCCTTTTTGAGTGTGCCAGCCGTGGTTGCCTCAGGTCTCTGTCTCTGCACATCAAAACCTCCTTCTGTGCTCCCGGGGAATACCTCCTCCGGCAGGGAGATGCCCTGCAAGCGATCTACTTTGTGTGCTCAGGTTCCATGGAAGTCCTGAAGGACAGCACGGTGCTGGCAATTCTCGGTATGTTCACAGTCATAGATTCAAAGAGGAAGAATGGTCTCCCAATGTAGGAGGACCTTCACTGTTAACATGTGGCTTAGTTTGCCCTAGTAGTCTGATGAGAAAGTGTTTTTTTAATTTTACTATTCTTATTCTATGGACATATTTTCTTTTCTTTTTTTTTTTTTTAGTTTAAATTTCCTTATTTTTTTACTTAAGGAGCTTTCAATTGCTGGATTGTTAGCTGTGCAATATTTCACATGTATCCTGATTTTCTTATATTTATTCTGTCTCCTTTCATGTAAAGAGATACTTGCTAGCTTTTGTCACAAATTGCTACTTTCAACTTAATTTGATGATGGTATTGACAACTCAAAGAACATTGGTTATCAGTTCCCAAAGTTTCATGAAAATTAGTGGCCAGACAATGCTCCCACTAATGCTCCCAGATGAAAGAAAGCAATTTGAACCTACTATCAGTCTTTGACACATGCGTGTGAACACCCCTTGCAGTAAAGCCTTGTGATAAAAAACAAGCATTGTTGGCTCTGCTCCCCGGAGCTATTTCTTCATGCTAACTGCTGGCTGCAGTCGTCTGGGTATATCAGAACAGAGAAAGGCCAGAAGTTCAGTTCAAATAAATTTTGTTTAGCTGTTGCGGGCAAAATGACTGTTTTGACTTATTGAGTTTTAAGCAACTCTATCTGTACATTTCTGTGATTTGCCTCAATCTAATGCCTACTAAAGATATTCTCTTTATCTTCAGCTAAAGGATGATTAGACTTTCTGAGCTAGGGTTTATAATGTGTTTTGGTAAAGTAAAATACAACATTTTGCTCTAAAAGTAGAGAATTATTTTATTATGATTTTAATGTCTCTTTAGATTTAAATGTTTTCTTCTTTCTAATAACTTTTAATATTCTTATAAAACAGAGTTAAAAAGAACATTTCCTTTTTTTGCTTTCCTTCCTGTATTGTGGGATTGCACTAGGCTGTTGATAATGGAAGCTTCTGGTCCTCTGTAATTTAATTTCCTTAATTTTACTAGCATGCATTTGATTGGTGTTTTTTTAGAATATAAATGTGATACAGGTCCCATTTGTTTCAGAACTCTTTAATTCTATTAGATTTACAGTCCATATCACTCATCACTAATTTGTTATTGGTAAGTTTTAGAATCTCTTGATTTCATTGGGTCACATAGGTCAAAGATATAAAATATGGCTTAGAAAAAAACATAAGCTTAAAGCCAGCAAAACATCAAGAGCTACCTCCACTGGAACTATAATTTCATTAATGATTCCATCTTCAGGCACTTCTGAAAATGTTAATGAAAACATCGTTGTGTAATGGTGACAATCAAAACAATAAGAAAGAGATTACTGGATTTCTGAGAGAAGTTAATGAAATCATAACAAAAAAACATAAACATAACACAATGAAATAATGTTTCATTACAGTGAATGGGAGCTTCATCATTTAAACCTAATTAACACTAGCAGAAGGTGAATGCGTCAAAAATGCAGGTCCCTATGAGAAATTGTGCTGTCTAAATCCAAAAGAGCATTTTTTTTCCCTGATGCTGCTGGGTTACTTGCAGTTCCCAGAATATTTCTTAATTCTGTCCTGATTCTAATTCTAGTGGATTAGTTTTTGTTTACTGAACCATTCTCACTAACAAGCAGTACCGTAACAATTCAATGAAACGCTCTCATTAAATATATATTTGGTTCCTCTTGAGACTATTACTTTACATCTAATTATGATGGTTAGGATATATTTTATAGGAAAATATGTTTTAATGTGACTTATGTACTGTTTGAACATATATCTTTGATTTGTTAAAAATATTAGCCAAAAGTTATTTTAAAAATATCCATAATGAGGACATATAACTTTGACTGCATGTCCCAGCTATATTAACAAACAGATATGTCTGTAGAAATATTCATATTTAAGTTTGTTCTCCGATTAAAAAAAATTAAAAAGAGATACTAGGAATAACTGAAATGATTGTTATGTAACAAATGTTGACATTCAAGGTACAATAATTTTACCACTTCATTAATTTTACATGAAACTTTGGTTTCTACCTACAGACTGCTATACAATTTTCATTTGAAAAGGAAACATACATTAGCATTACCAAATCAATTGCAGTGTCTTTCAGGCTGACATTATTTCATCAAACACTATAATTATAATCAGATAAAAATCTAATACTTTTTCCAAAATATCTATGCGTTATTGATACTAATACTGTTTGTGTGTCTAAGAAGTTTATAATTAGGATGTTTTTAGCATATTTGAAATACTTTTTCACTTGTCCATATTAACAGCCAGCAATAGATTAACATTACAAGCCCTCTGCTTAATATAAACAAGGAAATCTAAGGAACTGTGATATTTACAGTAAAGTGAAAATATGTATAACTGCTTAACTTTACACTATATTTTATTATGTCAGCAATACATCGTGTGATGAGCAATTATAAATGTTATTGTCACCTATCAAGTTTCCCTTACTCAGACTGGTCTAAGCTCATACCAATTCTTATTTATACTATTTGAGATTTTTAAGAGACCTCAAAGTGGCAATAATGTATGTATATTCCTAGCATAAAAGAAAATCCCTTCCTATGCTGGGTTTATGATAAGCTCTTTTGAGAAAGTTTTTCAAGCTCCCTGTAAATAGAAAGCATGGTATTTTAAGGTACTAAAAAAGTGATATTTTAAAGTATAAAACTATCCTATTTAACAAGCTTCAGGGATACTTGATTGTTTAGTTTAACTTACCCTTCAAGATCACCATTTCCTGTGTAATATACAGTTGGAATCACTGCTAGGTGGATTTTCATATTTGACTGTCTTAACTTATTAATCACAGAATAATGTAAGATTGCCAGGGACCTTTGGAAGATACCCAACCTAAACCTGCTTAAAATGGCTGTATTAGCTCAGCTTTCTCAGGGCCACGTGCAGGCAACTTTTGAACATCTCCAAGGCTGCTAGCAATTCCACAGCCTCTCTAAGCAGCCTGTTCCACTATTTGACCAGCCTCATCATGATTTAATTTCCTGATTTATAATGAGAATTTCATTTGTTACAACCTATGCCCAGTATCTCTCAGTACCCTGTGCACCCTGAAGAGAAGTTTAGCTCTGTTTTCTGTACACTTTTCTGTTAGGCTATTGAAGGTAATATCCTTCCTTTGCCTTCTCTTTGTGAGGTGGAACTATACCCACTTTTTTCAGTCTTTCCTTGTACATTGTGCTCTTTAGTCTCTGATCATCTTGGTAGATGATCTTCTGGACTTACTCTAATATGTCAATATTCCATCTTGTACTGGGAAGCCCAAAACTGGACACAGTGCTCCAGATGTAGTATGTCAAGTGATATATAGAGGAAAAGAGTTACTTCCTGGGACTTGATGGCTGTATACTTGCTAATGCTGCACAGGAGGTTCTTGGACTTTGTTGCAAGGACACATTTTTTGGCTCATGTTCAACTTATCCACAAGGACCTCCCGATCCTTTTCTGCAGAGCTGCTGTCCAGCTGATCAGTCCCTAGTCCATACTGCTGCAGGGAGCTTTTTCATCCCAGGTGAAATGTTGTTAAACTTCATGATGTTCCTATCAGCCATTTTGTCTTTCTTTGAGGTCCCCCTGAATAGCAGCTTTGCCCCTCAGCATATCGACCACTCCCCCCAGTTTGGTATGGCCTATAACCAGCTAAGAATGCACTCCATCACGCTGTCCAGGTCTTTAACAAAGACCATCTGTGTTAAATTTTGTGGAGGACTTGTGGTTCAAGGACTGAACTTTGGAATTTATACCTCAGATCAAATGTTTATGGAAGCTTTTCCTTACAAAATTTTTGTGCTCTTCAATATATGGTCACTTGTAGGCTTTAATACATAGAGTATTCTAAGGCAGTCTTGCCCATAAATGGAAATACCATGGCTTGTATACATCATGAAGTACAGCTGTGCAGCCATAGTTATCATAGATTTTGAATGTTTTGCAATCCAAATTTTAAGTAAAAGGGTAATTTGAATGGTGATCTGCACTTACTTGTGCAAATGCTATCTTAACAGCTGCCTGTTTTAACCCAGACACACACACACACAAAATCCTTATGACAGCTATTTTGAAAAACAAAATTGCACTTGCTATTTGTTACCAGTGTAAATCTGCTAGTTACCTTTCTGGAAATTAGTTTGTACCTCCAATTAATTGCATATAAGGTTGCAGCTGCAAAAAAACCCAAAACAATAAAAAGAAGGATATTAGTCTAAGATCCTTTAGAAAGTCACTAATTAAAGAATGCAGTAGTAACAATGGGATTTCAGGTTATATTAAACATATGATTCAAAAAAGAAGTAAAGAATTTATACTTTGAAGATAATTATTTTTGTACTCTCTTTTAGGTAAAGGAGATTTAATTGGAGCAAACCTCTCCATTAGGGATCAAGTTATTAAAACAAATGCGGATGTTAAAGCTCTAACATACTGTGACCTCCAATGTATTATCCTCAAAGGTCTCTTTGAAGTGCTCGACCTTTACCCAGAGTATGCTCACAAGTTTGTTGAAGACATACAGCATGATCTCACGTATAACCTAAGAGAAGGCCATGAAAGTGATGTAAGTATCTTTAAAGGTCTCTGCAGTTATTGTTACCTTTAAGATGTTTCTCATACTTTACTAATTTCTTATAATTTTGACACAGTAAAGAAATAATATACAGATTTTGTTAAAAGGGCTGCTCATTCCGTTTGTTTGATAATTCAGACATTACCTACATGAGTTGCTTATCAGTGGGTCAGATCATAAACCTTGAACAAGTTCTCTGCTTCTCATTTTTCCATAGAAAACCTCATCCATGAAAGAATATCATCCTTTAATATTTTTTTTCATTTTTTGCTTATGTTTAAAACAAGTCATATAAATCATGTGTCCAAATAAAGGTATTTCACTATACCTTTTCTAGAAGCTCATGTGCCAGCCTAATGAACATTCATTTTATACATTGATTAACACTTGTTAGTTAAGAATGTCATCACACACACTCAAAATGAGAAACAGTTGTTTCTCACACACTGCAATGAAGATATGTTTTTCCATGTAAATGAGTACTTAAATTCGGAAAAAAACCCACAAACAAAAAAAAAAAACAAATAAACAAAAAATCCAACAAGAAATTCCAGATAAAGCGCTCTTGGAAGGCTTCAGCACAGACTTACTAAAGTACTTTCCCTGATCTTATATAGAAAATATGTATATATTCAGATTTTAATAATGAAAAGCTTTGATGACATCTTTTTTTTTTCTGACTTTACCGTATAAACGCACGAAGACAGTTATAGCTAAACTTTCAGGCTGGTGTTTAACAGTTCGGCTATTTGTCTTTGTATTCTGCTTCTCTTTACACAGAGAGAAGTTACACTGAAAGAACATGAAAGGACACTAGGCTACTATCCAGATAGGGGATGAAGGTAATGCCAAGGAAGAGTGCACCAAAGTCCTTTTCAGTTCAAAACCCCAATTAATTTGATATATGGTCTGATTTTTCTACATAAGCTTCTTACTAGGTGTACTCTGGTGCCAATGTTTCCACAGCAACACTCTGTTAAACCATTGTAGCCTAAAGAAGCCCATATATAAATGCAAACTTCTGAAGAGGAAAATAATCAGGACATTTCATTTGTTTGTCTCTTGAAATGTCTCCAAACTTCCTGCTGCTGAAGGCAGCAGCTGAAAGTACACATCTGTTCTGAGAGCCTGGTGATTAGTTTGTATAACCAACATATTTCCCTTGGGGAGGAATGCTTAATCTGAAAGGTGTATAACTCCATGTAAAGATAGAGTTTGAAGCTGTTTGCATTCCCCTCTACAGTTTTGCCAAGGAACTTGGTGGATCCACACAATGTATTCCTTCATGCTTTTCTGTATGATGGCAAGTCTTGCGATCACTCTCTCAACTGCATTCAGCTTTTATAAATTCAGGGACCACTCTTCCCAGTTAGAGTAAGTTGGGTGATGTACAGACTCTCCACTGAGAGCAAGCTGACAGCAGCTTGAAGTTGAGTGCACAGACAGGAAAAGAACCTCTTCACACTCTCTGAGGGATTTAAAGCAGTGCAGGACATAGCCAAGTAAATTTTCTGCTTCAAAGAAGAAAATATTTAGAGCATTTGTGAATATACACCATATCTTGATGGTATAATTTGTTATCTTAAAATCAGAGGGAAAAAAATGCTGACAATGAGTAGCATCCAGTGTCACGGGCAGATATAGAGAACCCAAGACAAATTGTCAGTGTCACTTTCGCCTACGTCTTCCAGTTAACTGTGCCCTCCACTGGTAATTCTATGCAGCAGAACATACCTCAGTCATGTGCACCTGATTTCTTATCCAAGCATTTTGCTTATCAATAAGGGTAATGAGCAGGAATAAAGTGGCCAAAAATTGTACCACCACAAAAAGAGGGCTCAACAAATGAAGGAAGATATCTATGTCAGTAGCAAGTGTCCCTGGTCAACCACTCACTCTGGTTCACATGGAAAATACCTGTCTCCATTAATATAATTTGCAAACAGAAATAATTTGAGTTGCCTGATGGTTTACTCTCAGGGAAAAGTAGGAAGAAGGTTTTTTACAACTTGTGGGTATGTTACGATGGTTTCTTTCTTCTTCTTTTGTTTTGTTTGGTTAGGTTTTTTTTAAATATAACACTACTTCTTGGGAATGATGCTATGGGAGAGTTTGGCAGCTATGACACTGTAATCTTGATTCCCTTTCCCTAATACAGGGAGATTTTACTTT
>NW_016690319.1:745030-773485 GCF_001604755.1 Lepidothrix coronata
ATCCAAGCATTTTGCTTATCAATAAGGGTAATGAGCAGGAATAAAGTGGCCAAAAATTGTACCACCACAAAAAGAGGGCTCAACAAATGAAGGAAGATATCTATGTCAGTAGCAAGTGTCCCTGGTCAACCACTCACTCTGGTTCACATGGAAAATACCTGTCTCCATTAATATAATTTGCAAACAGAAATAATTTGAGTTGCCTGATGGTTTACTCTCAGGGAAAAGTAGGAAGAAGGTTTTTTACAACTTGTGGGTATGTTACGATGACTTCTTTCTTCTTCTTTTGTTTTTGTTTGGTTGGGGTTTTTTTAAATACAACACTACTTCTTGGGAATGATGCTATGGGAGAGTTTGGCAGCTATGACACTGTAATCTTGATTCCCTTTACCTAATACAGGGAGATTTTACTTTTCAGAGTATTTGTGACTTCTGCAGCTTTATGGAATTTTGGGTTTGGAGAACATTTCTGTAGGTAAACAGAATTGTTGATTCATTTCAATAAGTCTGTTTCTCACTTTCTTGTTCTTGGATGTTTTAAATTACTGTAAATTTGCAACCTAATGTGAATTTAATGCTTCTGAAAATAGATCAGTAACAGTACTTAGGGTCAGGTGAGTTGCAGGGTGAAAGCATGAATTTCCCCACTAGGATTTGTGAAGTGCCTTTCAATCCTGACCTAAAATACTATTGCATTTTCAGTCACAGTCCACCAAAACTTCCTTAGATTGTAAAGTTCTTAACACTTTAAACCATCATTAAAAAGCTGAGGCTGGAGAATGCAGTCCTGGTGATCCATTATCTCCTTCCCTCCTTCCTTGTGCTCTTTGAACTGTTCATTGCACACAAAATTGAATTGAACTGAATTAAAAGTAGGGACAAAACTCATATGTAGTTTCCTGATCCTGAAGTGTCAAAATTGAATACTTGGCACTAGATCACATAGCTTCCCTACCCACACAGAAACCTCTAGGAAATCATTTTAAATTTGTTTTCTTGGTTCATTTGCAAGTCTAAGAGTGTATATAATGAAGTGCTCCATCTGCATTAAAATCCAAGTAAGGTGTAAAAGTGGAAAAGACTGAGGACTTTCATAGCTGTGTCACTTTTCAATAAAATAAGGAGGAGATGCAACCAGATTTCCCAGTTACAAGTAGAAACTGTAGCTGCCTGGTTATAGAAATATTGACAATTTTGTTTAACTAATCTTGGAAGAAAAGCTCAGATTTTAAATAGGAAACTGGCAAATATTTCAGTCTCTAATGAGTAACAACAGATAGAGAAACAAAGACACAAAATCACGGAGATGAAGTTTCAGTGGTTCCTCATGATAACTCATGATAGCCAGCAATTTCTAAGTGATCTATGATTATAACCATTAATGTGTACGCAGTCTGCAGTGTATGCAGTCATATTGGCAGTGCTATTATGCCATTTTTTTATATATTCTCATCACAGCAAGATGTGAATAGGAAAAGAATTTTTATGTTCATTGTATATATTCTGACCTTTCCTCTATTTGCTGCCTTTTGTAACTGTTTTTGTAAATGTATTCAATTATTTGAGGACGTCTAAAAAAATCTAATTTGTTTGGTAGCTGGAGTTGTCACATTAAAACAATTCAGCCATTTCAACCAATTTTTCTAAGTCTGTGACTATGATGTCATAGTGAGGAAATAGTTTGCTAAGTCACGCAGATTTTGACACGTACCTCACCCCATCTATATAATTTTGCACTATATATCACAGACTTCAAATCGAGCAGGTATTGAGAGAGTTTGATATCTGATTTAATAAAGCTAAACACTTATAAGAAGGTTCTTAAAACATATTATACATATATATGAATGAAACTGGCAATTATTTTGTAATCCACCAGCCTTGGAAAATGTGTTATTTTATATATTTAGAGAGTAGTAACAGCTGTTCATAACTCTGAATTATCCTATGAAGAACTCAGAATAAGTAAATATTTGTACGATATCTTTGTGGACTTGGTAACAGTTCACTGTTTCTGATTATTTCTTGTGTCCATGAAGAAGCATCTACAGTGCAGACAGCATTATTTAGATAAAAACAAACAAACAAAAACAACAAAAATGAACAAACAGAACAAAAATAAAAATTAAAAAAAAAGTCTGGTTACAGCCACACTGATAAAAAGAACAAGAAGCCTCCTTGGCATCTAAGCAATCTCTCAAGCTGTAATGAAGTCCCAAAGGAAGACAAGACACATGCAGGCACAATCTTTGTCTCACTGAAGCTCTATCAATGTGTGTCATTTTCAAAAAGAAGTGATTATATCCCTGAAGAGTCAAAAATCTGTGCTTGTAGACAGGACTCGTAACTAATAGGAAACTACTTTTCCTTTCGTGGCCTTAAAAGTAGTGTTCTGCCTCTTATAAAAGCTTCCCTTCCCCCTTCCTCCAAAGAAGGAGAAGCTACTCTCTTTAAAATGAACTCAGCCTCTGAAGCACGGGGAAGGACTGCTTCCACCAGTGCATCGCAGTGTAAATGAAACACAGTGACAAAGACTTCATAAAAAAATGGTAGATTCTTCCTCCAGTTGAGAACATGGAGTCTTACTGCAGCTTAGCCAGGCTCCTTGATAATAAAATAAATAGACAAATACATTTTAAAAGGCAATCAAATAACCAAGAAGCAATAAAAGCGAAGAATTCCCCCTTCCCTCTGAAAGGCATTGTATGACAAAATGAGGATTAATTCTTGTCCTTTGGAAAGGCTGGTGTTTAGAATTTATTAAATTTTAATGAATGAGATGTGAGGGGGTTTTAATATAATAAAGCTCAGGTTCTTATTAGCAATACCTAAGAAATTACAAGAGGTACTCCTCATTTTCTATTGGGAAACCTGACAACTGGCCAGATCAATTGCTTATAAAGGTGAAAACAGCTCTGAGCTTTCTGATTCATTCCAGCTAAGCATTAAGCAAGTATTTTAAAAGCCTATCTGTAATTCCACCTTATTTTATTTTAATTGGTTTATTTCTAAACTCTTATCTTTCTTTGGACTAACTGCTCTTGTAGTCAGAAAATGGATAGCAAAAAATATTTGAATGCAAGCACAAAATTCAGATTAAATTCTGCCTATCCACTCTCTGTTTTTCAGCTACTAGATTACATATTTGACATGCATTCATCCTTGCCTCTTTAGTCATGCTTTTTCTAGATATTCTAGTACAGTTTGCCTGAATTTATGAATGCTACTTTCCAATATACTAATAACTCAGAAGGATTTTTTTCTATTACATATTTATCTATTATGAATCGTCAATGAAAATAGCGTGACATGACTTTTTTAATACATCTACTGTCTACATAATAAATAGTATTTCACTTTAAAGAAGAAAAAAAGTTATCCTGTTTGTTATTCTACAGATATTAAGGAAAAAAATAATTTGGGGTTTTTTTATAGTTGCTTTTATTCTTAGCAAGTGTTGCAAGATAAGAAAACCTGATAGAAACTTCAGTCACATAATTACTTAATGATTTGTTTAACTTTCAAAGCAAAAAAACCCCTTATATTTCTTGGTTATTACCTATGTGTTTATAATAAAACCTATGCACTGGAAAAAATGAATTTCCAAACCAGCTCTTACAACACTGCTATACTTAGTCACAATTCCTCTACCCGAACCTAGATCATAGCTCATCCTGTACACTGCAGGACAAACACAGGCTGTAAAATATTTTTCATAATAAATAATTTCCATAGAACATTCCCCAAATAATTCCAACCACCTTTTTAATAGAGGAGCTGGTTTTGTTAGATTATCCAGTAGCAGTGTAGGAAGAAGTTTTTTCCCTTAAAAAAGTTAAAATATCTTTAACATTTAGAGTGGAGTTTGATAACTTTGAGGAAAACTTGTCATTTTTAAATAAGCTTACATGCAGTTAAGTGTCCACCTTTGTCAATAGCTTGACTGGCAGAAGACTGTGTACTATTATTGCAGGTGTAACTCACTGGTGTTTATTGTCCATGGCACAATAGGTATAAATTCTGCAAAATAAGGGACCAGTAAATGGCAATTTTTGTGCTTCTATACAAGAATTATTACAAAAGGTAGAATATAGAAGTGAATAAATCACCTAAAGCAATGGAAGTCTAGTACTATATCTGTATGATTATTCTGGGGAAATAAAAGCAAAAGTAAAACCAAAACCGAAAAAACTGAAATAATTTTAAAACTGTGAACCAACTGTTTATGATGTTTCTTTTTAATCCATGTGCACATGGGTCCTGTTGTTCTAATTGTTCTCTTGGAAGCCCTAAGTGACTGATGGCTGAGCATCCACTGCTTTCTGCCTGACAGACATCATATTTTCATTTCTCCATTGTATCACTGGATATGAGAAGGAGTCTGCAAACTTCTCAGCTTCTCTGTGATTGTAGTATAGGAATGAAGGTGCTCCTCATACTGTCAGAAACTAAATTAATCTTAAAACTCTGAACATATAATTAACTTTGAGACATGACTCCTGACTCCTGCCTCTGTGCATGGACTATTCTCCAATTAGTGCTGCTATGAAATACAGCTCAGGGCTTTCACATTGGACAAGCTACTCAGATCTTTCCTTTATGCTTCAGGGACATTAGGAATATTTTTTCCTTCTTCCCTCTCTCTCTCTCCCTCTCCCTCTTCCCAAAATAAGTTATCCTATTGCTGAACAAGGCAAGACTCACACAATGTCACTTACACAACTTACACAACTTCTGTATTCCTATGGAACAAGTTATGCAGCTGTCGATGGATGTAAGCACTGAAAAAAAAAAAGAAAATAAACAAAAACCACTAAACACCACAGAGCAGTTAGTTCACCTGTTTTACACTTAATTTCTGATTTTAAATGGATGAGAAGTAGTTTGGGAATAAACTTTGTCCTCTAGCTCTCTGCAAGATATTTCACAGGTCTCCTATCCATATTCATGACAGCAAGCATCTTTTGGTGGATCTTTGGCTATTTAAGGTGGATGCTGGTTTCAGACAACAAAATCTGCCTCCTCCCTGTGCAGTGTTACAGTCATCCCTCCACCACTCCTTCAGCCTGGCAATTACCTCCTTCACTTAGTATGGGAGCAGGGCTGACCTGGAGCTACAGTGCGAGCCAGGTTTGACTCCTTTTTATAGTCTGGTAGGTCATAAAGCTTGTTTAATAGCAGTCATTGCTGAGCATGATGTGTGGTGCCTCTGAGCCATCACTTCACCCAGTAACCCACAAGATAATCATCTCACTATCATGTTTCTAATATACCTTTCAGTATGGTACACCACTGAGAAATAATGCAACAAGGAAACATGTAATTCAAAAAGGATAGACTGGTATGCCTTTTCTCTTGCAGGCTTGGTGGCCTTTTCATTTTCTTTCCTCGTATCTTCACCTGAAGAATTTTTTTCTACTAATCTCATGTTTCATTTCTGTAGCCTTCAGTCACTCTAATACTTTTGAACATGATAACACACAGACACCCACACTGTCTAGATTTGTCTCTTTAGTAGTTTATTCTTCTGATTTGTGGTCATTTTTCAGTTAGGAGATTCATACTACTACAATTTATTGATGAAATTATGTAATCTTTTCCATTAATATTTTTTCATTAGTTCTTGTATTTTTATAAGTTTTTTCCATTTTACATCTAAAACAAATGGATAACTGACTGTAAAGGTGAATCACACAAGATGCAGAAGAGGACAAAGAGGAGGAGAGGAAAATAACCTTATTCCATTTGTTTGGGAGTATTTTAAATATACGTGATCCATTCTCAAATTCCTACTCTTTTACTTTTGTGAATGGGTTAAGAGACAGGAATTATGAGTATTAATTATATATTATTCATTAAAAGATCTTGACAAGTGGACCTTAGCACCTTCTTGACAAACAACTTTCATTGTAACTAGAATCGACATGTTTAAATAAGTGACAAAATTTTACTTCTAATTTTAGCTTTTGATTCCTTTAGAACACTCTGCATTCTCATTCATTTCACTTCCTGGGATTATTACATTCTGCAACAGATTATAAAGCTTAACCAGAGGGTTACATGTTGAAAAAAAAATCTAGGCTAGCAAAGCAGCTTATTGATGTTTTTAGACTTTTGTATTAGGAGGGTATAAAACACTGTGTAGAACAGAATTTTAGACAGGAAAAGCTCCTTGCTTTCAGAGAGTATTGCCTTGGAATCTAACCATATTTCTATTTTAATTACACAGGCACGCTAGATGATTATTTTTTTCCAATATGTTTCAGTGTGCCTTAGGAAACATGATAATGTAATTTCTACAATATTAGTATTATCTTTTGTCTCTACATCAGAAAAAATGGAAAAAAAATTAATCCTAATAGTTTTTAACATTAAAATTGTGTGAATTTAGAGAGTGGATGGATTCTTAATTTTTTATTTCCTAATTCATTTTATTTTGCATTGATATAGCAACAAACTGTGAGTGGCCGTAAATTTAGAAGCATTCTTACAGTAACACGTCCTTTTATTATTCTATGTAAGATAAGACTAATATATGAAGGAAATGATAATATATACTATACTTTCTTCTATAAATAATTCTGAAGGCATAGGCTATCTTGATATGTAATGTGTATATCAGACTGGCTTATATGGTAAAGTTCCTACATCGCTTGCAGAGTCATTATAACCTCAGGATACATGCTGAAATGTGTGAAAGTAAATATAGTGTAGTATTTGAGAAAACTATCTATAATCCTTGCAATTTGTGTATCAAGGTGGCATTTTACATTGATACAAGTATGTGTTCTCAATTTTATTGAGCTGGTAACATTTTTAGTGCAACTTTTTTTTTTAAACACTGTAGAACAGTAGAATAGTTGAGGTTGGAAAGGACCTCTGATGGTCATCTAGACCGACCTCTCTGCTCAAAGTATGAAAGCATGAAAAATGAAAACCAAAAGTTTTGTATGTACAAATGCAGTCTAAGATTTTACTGATATCAAAAGAAATTTATTTTTAATCATCTATATCTTCACTCAGTAAAACCAGAGGTACAGAACCTGCTTACATAAGTGCAACTAGTGTTCTGCTGAAAATGAAGTTGGTACCTAATACATATAGATCAGTTTTTCAATATTGTTGTAAATAATAACATGAATGTAGTAATAAGTATATACATACAGAATATACACATATACTGTACATACAGTACAGTACTGCAAGTGTTCAGAGACAGATTCCATTGCTAATCACACTATATTCATTGTGGTTTTTTTTTTCCTTTGGCAAAATTCGTATTGGATTTCTCTGACTGTTTTTTGGGTTTATGTCATGGTACTTCAAAAAATTCAAACAATTTTATTCACTGAAATCAAAGTGTCCTTGTCATCAGAGTTTCTAACCTATGCAGAACTTCTTGAGTAACAAAAGTGTCAAGAGCTCCGAAAAGCTACATGCTCAGCTTTTCTGTATTATGTGTATGTAAAAAACATAAATTTCATCCTAGGAGAAGGAAATTACAATGGCTCTTTTACTTAGAAAGTTATATAGTTAAACTTCTGCTGCATCTTCACATTCCACAACATGGCTTCTTGCCCTAATGTGAAGTCATGTGAACTGCTTTCACAGTTACTGTACAACTCCTATCTTCCCCAAAGTTTTAACTCTGAATATATCTAGGGCTTGCCTGTGACCAATTTGCACTTATTTTCCTTCTAGAAGAATTGACTAGAGATTAATCTACTGACCAAGTTGCCAACCAAAGAGCAAAATAGTCATTATTTACAAGAAATGTTTCAGAGGGAAACAAACAAACAACACATATGCCCTGGTTTTAAAATAAGGACACAGATTATGCCTGTCCCTGCCTTCTTCTTTGTAAGGTTTCCCCTGAGAGACAGTCAAAGCTGGACTTTCTTAAAAATTTTCCATGGATATGTTGCTGTCCTCAGTGAGGCACTTATTAACACTAATCCCACTGATTTGTCCCGTGAGTGCTAGCAAAACAGCTGGCCAACATTGGGAATGCTTAGAATAGACAATTTGCAGTAATAAACTTAACTGGGAGAATATTTTGGAAGATCCACTTCATTGTCCTCCTCTTTTCTTTTCAAGAACCTCTCTGAAGTTAGATATACATATTTACATAAAAAAAAGTAGTATGAAGTTTCATTTAAAGCTAAAGCTAACAATACAAACTAAAACCACAACCCTTCCACAGCTTCAAGTTGAGGAGTCTAATTGGATATCAATCCACAGGGCCAATCCTCCAAATATTTATGAGTCTGTATGAAATCTTGGAGTTGCAGGAAGCATATAAGTATTATTGCTTCGAAAGCTGTTAGCATTCATTGTAATTTCTATTATGTAAATCTTTACTTGACTGTACTCAAACTGTAGGAGTATTAAAAACCTTTCTCCGCTATATCTTTTTTCTGCAGTAATTTGCAAGATTTTCCAAAAATACAACCTGCCAGACAGTACAGTCAGTGCAAGATCTATTGTCTATTTTAACAATTCCTCCTTTTGTCTTCTTTTGACCTTATTGATAGCCTTTTCTTAACTTATTATTTTTTTAATTCTTATTGGCACAGGTTTATTGTAAAAGATGCATTTTCAGAGCAGTTTGGCACTTTTTCTGTTCTGTGGTTGGCTAGAGGGAGGTAAGAATATAGAAGTAAAAATGACAAATTATATGATCCACATTTCCCATTTATTTGATTCCTAATGTGGTGCAAGTGACAGACAGGTTAGGTTTTTTTTTTCTGTGACATCTTTTTAACATGAAATGCAATACATCTGTATTATTAATGAAACAATTAAAGTATAATTTAAAAAAAATTGCAAATGAATACTGTAAAATTAACATTCAGGTTTTAAAGAATTAGATGAAAAGTAAACTTTTAATACTAAATATAAAAGCTCGTGTAAGAAATTTGAATCCAAGAAAGTATTAATTTGCAAAAAACCTATCAAAAACTAACCACTACCAGGCATTAAAGAACACTTGTACCAACTTCACAAACTAAAACTTATTTGAAAGATAGGAAAGAATCAAGACAATGACTTAACAGAAGATTGCAGAGCTCATGGCAATTCACAGTTATTTTTAACTGGGACAAAATACCAGTGACAGTTCTGCTGTTCAACTTTTGCTGTTAATTCAATATACTCGGTACTGTTAGAAGGATCAGAGAATGTTGAAAGTGTCTGCTTCCACAAAATACTTTATATGCCCATTAAGCAAGAAAAAGAGATAAGGATAATCCTGAGAAAATATAGGAACACGACAAAAAATTAAAGAAAGTCTTAAAAAGAAAAACAAAACAAGAAAAAGAAGAAAAAAAAAAAAGAGGTAAATTGCTCAGTAAATGTAGAAATCAAACAATTACATCTAGCCTAAGTGAGTGATTCAGTCCTTTGTGTTTTAGAGGATTTGTGATATTTCACTGAAACAATTTCCTGATTATGGAAAACTGAGGCCTGAACACACTTGAGGCATTACGCTTTCCAGCAGTACAATAATCCCTTGTTATGTACTTGTATCTTTTCCATTACCATACAGTAAATTTGCAAAGAACAGAACATATGGCATGGGTTCTTGGTTTTGTTTCCTACACTGCCAATGCTCTTAAAGGGGTTTTTCCTGTTTTCAAATGCTGACTAAGAACATTAACACTCTAGTTTGATTTCAAATCCTTTCCTGAAAATGTATTTTAACCTTTTGACTCCTCAGACACAAAGAATTATTCATGTATTTTAGTACCTAAGATTACAAGCAATTCAGTGAAACTATGTTCCTATTTTTATTCCTACTTTTCGTGAAGGCACCAAGAATCAGCCCAGCAAAAGCTGATAACATTCTATTGAACCCAAAATGCAAATTTACTGACAAATAATGTGTTAGCCCCAAATTTAGCTGCCTTTCTTCTTAGGGTTTTATCATCAGAATTCATCTTGAATTATTGTACATCTGACTACCTCATTTGGCCTGCAATTCCTGTTAGAGATTCTTATATAAATGACTACTGTCTCTTGACCCTGAAAAATTTTCAGATCACTTGCTTTCAACAACAAACCACCAGTGTTTTCAGATGGAGAAATGTTCTTTTTGTGCTTGTAATAAGCAATGATGAGGATTACTGAATTTTTAAGCCCTATATATTAAGACATTAAACAATTGCAAGATTATAGATTTGGGATTACATATATGGAAGAATTTGATATGTCTGCTTTTGGTACATGATCTATTATTGTTTTGCCTTGTAAAATATCTGGTTTCACAAGACATAAAGAGATTTCAGGGCTGAAATTAAAAATGTAATTAGTATTTCACATGACTCATACTAACATCAGTCTTTTGGGGTTTTTTCCTAATGCATTACAGGGTAAATACCTGTGCTTACTGTATAAGTAGCCCTTATACTTTGAGAGTTTCAATTTTTTTTAAAAGTGGGTTCTAAATAAAAGATTTTAGCAGCTCAGAAACTAGGACAACACATCATAATTATTTACTCTGATACTATATTTTTAAAGAGATAAAACTATGTACATGGTGAGGGCTTTTAATTTTTGGCTTTGTCCACGTTCTTGTTCATTTTACTTTTCTCTTTGAGACTGGGGGGACAGCAGGGAGTTGCCAGAGAAGGTTTAGAAGCAAAATCTTTGAGAATTCTCTCTGGTGACATATTAGTTTCTTTTACCAACTTTTCACTACTAAACCATAAAGCCCAGGCCCCTGTTTTATGTGTGAAAGATAGGGTACTCAAATTTACAAGCAATAAATATGGTTGCAGTGCCTTAATACAGAAGCAGATACAACACTCTTTACTGTGGATTCTGCGCTATGGAAAAGACAGTTTATAGGTCCAGAATCTATCTAAAAATATCAGTTTATCCAGACTGAAAGTGTAAACACTGTGTTAAGGAGGGTAGTCTGGGGAAATGGGAGGCCAAAGTCTGATAAGTAGTTTCTCACGCCACGTGCTCCCTGTTCATACCTATCCTTCTTTTCTGCTAGCCTTCCCCTCCCTGCAAAGAGCAACTTGCCTTCAAAAATTCCTTTACCCTTTTCTTAGTAAGGGCACAAGGTAACAAAGTGCTGCCACTAACGCCATTTCCTCTGCAGCCAGTTTCTCCCTGCTGCAGCAACCAGACAGGGTAACACAGAGCAGAGGAGAAGCGATGGGTGCTGTGGCTGCTGTGCTGAGGAGAAGTTCAGCAGCCAGAGCACAGGGCTACCAACTGATCATGGATCTTAAACCCCGTATAACAATTTCTTTCTCTTTGTTTTCAAGATGTACAGTCAGGACTAACACATGTACTCAGGAGGCAAAAGACCCCATCAAAACAAAAATGAGGAGATATCTTCACCCACATTACAAATTACAAACAACAAGTCACTTCTAAAGCCTTCAGCAGGCAAATTCGTACTTTCTGAGATCATTTTCATGAAGCTGCTAATGTTTGGGATTCGCCTGGAGTTTTAATTAAGGCTGCTATTTAACATTCATACTGCACCTGTGCCTAGAAGGCAAGCAAACTGGTGCCCCAAAATTCTGGGCATTATTTTAGATTAATATTTTAGACATATGTGTAAAGCAGGCCATTAGTAGTTCTTAATTCTGACTTTAATATTTTAGTGCATTTGCCGTTTCCTCTCTTCCTGAATCTTGAAGGAGATACTGATTCTTCAATTGACATAGATTACAGTGCAAGCTGGGAGATTTAAGTATCTGGCATTTTATCCTCTGCTAACATCATCTAGTATTTTATCTAACCCAGTAAGAACACAGCAGTTATTTTATTTACATAGCCTAATTATTGCAGTTGCTGTGTTTGGCAGTTATTAGAGTGTTATTGCTACATTTATTGATACACCTGCTACTGGCTTGGCTGATGTGGAGTAGAATTTCTGCTTATGAAAATTTAAATATTCCATATTTTTATATTCTACCACTACTAGTACTCTCACCACAAAGCAGTTTTCAGGTTAACCTGAAAGATTTGTGAAGAAGAAAAAAAAAGAGATTAAAAAAAACCCACAGATAATTCTTATTTTCAAATCTGTGCCTAAAATTCAAATAGTTAGAAGTCCTGAAGACCTTTATCACACAAACTGAGAAGTTCCAATGGCTTCCAGAAAAGCTTAACTTCTTTTACCTAAGCTTGGAGAAAAATAAACTGATGCTATGAATTTATGGTTTAAGCACTTTTTATCTTGATATGTGGGGTTAGGAAAGCTGAAAATCATTTTTCAAAATTCTTCCTGGCAGACTAAAATATTCCTATAAATACAGCATATAGACTTGCCCATGGCCAAGATGTGGACATTCAAATAAACAACAGAATTTTCATAACAGATATTATTCAGCAGTTCCAGTGGATTTTATTAGAAATCATTATGCATTAAACTTGCATAATTTTTCTTCTTTTTCTTTTGTTTTACTTCCTGTTTAATCCAAGAAAAGAAAATGTTATGGCTTTGAATAGGTCAGATACCTATCTCCTCCAGGACTACTGCGCTCCTACTTGCTTCATCACTGCTTTTGAAAATTCCTCAGAGAACTAACATATAGTTAGTTCATCTTCATGTACAGACTGGGCTGGCACAGGAGCTAAAGCTAGGCAGGGCCAAAGTAGAGCACTTGTTCCTGCCTGGGATTCCATCAAACCAGCACTGAAACTTACCAAGCATATTTTCACACATCTACATTCATTCACAGATTTGGAGTCTTGACCTCACTTTTCATTAAAGTAAAATGTTATTTTTCCATGAACTACCTTTTTAGTCAAAATAAAGAAATTTTTTTTTTTTCTCACAGCATCTGTTCTTAAGGATTATCATTAGTTCAGTGCTATGTCACATTTAATTTAATACAGCTGTGTTATCATTAGAGTCTTTTCTTGTATCTACATAAAGGTTTTGGTTTAGATGTTTGCGTGTTGTTGGAAGCCAATACTGTGCAGATGCACATATTTGCTACCTTTTTGTTTTGTTTTGTTTTGTTTTTCAGGTAATATCAAAATTATCAAACAAGCCTACACTATCCCAGGTATGTTGGTCACATTTTAACTATGCCGAGCTTGACTTTGAAACACAGCTATGGCCAGAACAAAGCTTGAAAAGCTCCAACAGACTTCCATGGTTTCAAAATGAGAATTTAAATTTCATCCTGCAGATAGTTCTGACACTGTCCATTTTATGAGTAACAGCTTATGATCTTTTCTCTCAGGTGCTGGATTTGGATATCCTACTATAGCAACTGCATTTTAACAACATGGGTACCTAAGCCAAGGTTTTGAATGTGGGTAACACTCATTCTCTGTAGAGTATAGGTTGTATCAGTACCAGGTCCTGTAAAATTTGATCATCGTGACAGCCTTTGGATGGCTAATGCAATTGACTGCAAGTCTTTTATCTCTTATAAAACACATGTCTTTTGTCACTCCTTTAAATTCTTACCTTTCATATATCTTAGATGGAAAGCACCTAGTTCACTAAATCTGTCAAAGTATACCAAGATAAAAGCATGCACTCAGTATGTGTGCTGTAACACACAGCAAAATTAAAACTATGCTGCAAAACATTTAGACAGATGCTAACAGGGGCTTAGAATATTTGGATAAATTCCCCAAATCTGTCTTTCCACCCAGCCAATCTGATTTGACCCGAATGTGGGAAATCTGACTATGCAGGGTCATCTGAGGTTTTCTGTCTAAAGCTAACAGTACCTTAATCAAGCTTGATTAAGAGGAGTAGCCTGTAAAAAAAAAAAAAAAAAATAACCCATTCCGAAACCATGAAGTTGCATTTGGCTGTACTTTTTGCTGAGATGTGTGAAGTTAGTTAATTTGACCTGGAACCTGAGTCTGCCTTAGTCCATTCACCTACTACAAATAAATACAGTAAGTTTTACTGTGGGAATAAATGGAATTATTTCTGAGTTATGGTCTGATCCTGACATGAGGCCCATGTTGGCATATCTCGGCCTTCATGACCAGTACATTTTGTTACCCTGAAAAAATAACAAACAATACATTGGTCTCTTACACTGTGCTTTAATAAGTATGTAAAGTACAGAACCCAGGTCTATGTTGCCTCTAAATTTCCTTGGTTCTAACATCAAGCATTCAAACTGCAACTTTTTTTCACAACCAGATGCAGCTTCACTTTTTGATGACTCTGTTCTGAAGCTGACACCGTCACACCACTGGTGCATCAATGGGACTTTGTATAAAATAAAAAGTCTGTCTACTATCCCAGCAGTGGCTTCAGTTACAACAATTGAGAAGGACACAGAGAACATTCGGGCTTGAGCTGAACTGGTGTAAATGCTATTTATACATTATGAAAACATGGTATTATTTGAATTACCAGCCTCATTTCTTATCTGTGGACCACCAAGTGTCTGGTAGCATAACCCTCAAAAGAAATAATGCCTTAGTAAAACAAAATTAATCTTCTCAAGTGTGCATATGCCAAATGGCTTGTGAGAGCTAGTTGTGGACTCCTTCTTGGTAACAAAACATATTGCAGCAAGTTTGCTGGCTATATCACTAGTGACCTTTTTTAATTTGTTTGTATTTTTCTCATGTATGCACATACAGCCATAGTTGAGGAGGGAAGCTATGGATGGGTTCCAAAAGAGCTATCTCTAATGAGAAATGAAAGCTGTGCTAGGTCTGGCTTTGTTCCAGGATGAACACCAGAAGAAATTGTGTTTTGGCAACATCAGACTCTGAATTTTACGCTACTATGTATTATGTGTTATTTTAGACAGAGCTCAAGGGAAATGGAAATATAAAGAAAAGACTCCCTTCAATTGTGGAAGATGAAGATGAGGAAGAGAGAGAAGAGGAAAGCAGTATCCTTTCACCAGTTGATACAAGAAGCACAAATAGCTCTCAGCAGAAGAAGACTGCAAGCAATAAAAGCTACCTAGGGAGAAACTTGAAGCAGTTGGCCTCAGGAACTGTTCCCTTTCATTCCCCCATCCGTGCTTGTAGTTCAAACCCCTCAAGAGCTAAACATGAAACGGAGCTCCATTACTACTCCAGGAGGGAGAAAAACCTTAAATTACACCTTTCAGCTCTGACCACCAGTGGCCCACCGGATCTGAGCCGAAGGTAATAGTTATGAACTTATTTTCTTCTTCTCTATCATGTAACTCCTATTAAAAATATTGTGATTGTGACACTATAAAAATACTTCTTTTTTTTTAAATTTATACTTTTGTTCATCCATGTTATTGTAGGAACCATTAACACTATGCAGAATGTTATGACTTTAGAACTTTATTGCAAAATAAAGTATTTTTACCAGTAAAAAAGGCAGTGAAAAAATTGAGCAACTGCAAAAATGGCTATTTGAATAGCCTAGTTTTATGTCTATTTTGTCTATAATATGCATTCCCACAATAGCACGGTGAAACATTCTGAGTCCATCAGAGATACAATTTAGAAAGCAAGTAGATGAAATTACAGCATAGCTGTGCAAATACAAAAATTACTGGAGTAGAGGACTTTAATGGAAAACTATTGCCTAGCAATTTTAGAAAAAATTTTTTTCATTAGACACAGGAAATCTGATAATGGAAGTTATGTAGAGACTAAATATGGAGTTTAGCAAATGTACTTTGCTGTGTCTTTTGACATAAAGAAGAGTCATATAACAGTTTATTGTGGTATTATTAGTGTACAATTTAAAAATAGTTTAATTTTTTACTTCTATTCTACTTGTAAGGTGATTTATGTAACTTGTTTCTAAATTGCTACAATGTAATCCTGGTTTTAAGTTCTTTAGAGAAATCACAAGCAGTTTTTCACATATGAGGAGGTGCAGCAGTTGGTCTTCCAGTTCTAGTTTTGGTTTCTATAATTTGAAATGGTTTACATATTCAAGAACTTCCCTTATTCATTAGAGGCAGAATGGAAGTTTCAGCAACTTGCCATTGCAAACATGAAATAGGCACAGCTTGACCATATTTGTTTAATTCTGTCAAAGTACCTGTCCCTAAGGGTGCAATGGAAGACTATATAGAAATCTTTCCCCCTCAACATATATTTGATCAGTACAGCTACATTTCAAACAGGAGCAGGATACAAACTGACTTCAGTTTTATACAGAATTATAGAAATCATAGAATTATTAAGGTTGGAAAAGATCTCCAAGATGGAATCCAACCTTTGACCAAGCACCATCATGCCAACTAAACCACAGCGCTAAGTACCATGTCCAGTTGTTTCTTGAACACTTCAAGGGATGGTGACTCCAACACCTTTTGGTGCTGGACAACCCTTTCTGTGAAGAAATTTTTCCTGATTACCAATCTGAACCACCCCTGGTGCAACTTGAGGCCATGTCCTCTCATCCTTCACTAGTTGCCAAGAAGAAGCTGACACCCATCCTGTTACAACCTCCTCTTATGTAGCTGTAGAGAGTGATAAGGTCTCCCCTGAGCCTCCCTTTCTCTAGACTAAACCACCCCAGCTCCCTCAGCCACTCCTCACAGGACTTACTCTCTAGATCCTGAATAGGGAGAAGATAATGTGTGGAAAATTAGCTTCTACACAAGCAAAATTGAAATGCATAGTGGATATTTTCTCATTTGTTTCATAGCTCTCATATGAATTTGGTTCAGTCAGCTATGAGTAAAGGTCATTATCATTCGCATAAAAAGTGGTAATTCAGGGAAAAGCAACCTTTCATATTTTCTGCTGTAATGTAATCTTGTTCATTATTTTTCTGAACTTATGCAGCCAGATATTGGCACCCAAGACTGCAAGAGCAAATATAAAAAAATTATTGTTATATATGTTATTATTTCCTATTTCCATTCATAATTTTATAACTGCAGAATAATTTGGTTAATAGGCTGGAAAATAGGCCCAAAACGTATATGTTTTTCAGACTTTGTTTTCCAGCCAAAACAGTTTCATATTATTTCCTAGAATGAGTTTATATTATTAGAATATTTAAACTGACAAGCTAATACCACTTTAAAAAAAAGCCTTAAATGTTTCTTTGTAAGTATTAAGGAGAAAATAAAACCTTAATTAAAATTTTCACTTTTATTTGCTGTTGGAAAGCAAGGGAAGGCAAGATAAAGACAAGACTGTGGTTGAAATGTCCAGTCAGTTCTGTTCTGAACTGTATAACCACACTTTCTCAAGAGAATATGCTTTGTCTTCTTAAGAAACTTGTTCTACTCTGGTTTTTCCTGGATTAAGCCAACCAGAACTCTTCACCAAGTTCTGTGGCTGCTGCATGTTCTTTCACTGTGCACCACAGTGAAGGCAATAAAGCCCAGAGACTGGGTAAAATATTTAAAGAGTTCTTGTCACAAGGAACAGAAGCTAGCATTGTAGCTTCTAGAATACAGTCCTAGTCTTCCCAATCCATTTTGGGTGCTTTCTATGAAGTGAAAGAGCATCAAAATGAAGAAAATGTATGTAATAATAAAGGTAGTCCTAGGAGGATGCATTTATGTACTCAAAGCTCTTCAGATCCACATGAAGGAGTGCACTCTAGCCCTGAGCAACTGGATAGAAGATGTCACATATTAATCTTTTCTGACTTTTTGGCTTCTAGGAGTGAGTTGTCTGTCTTCAGGAGAAAATTCAGGGCTGTACAATAGCTGATTCAGAGAGGGGTGAGACACCAAATTCTTTTGTCACCTCACCTTTTCAATTTATTAGATTATGTTGCTCCACAGCCCTTCCTTGTATATGAGTAAGGATGTTGCCCATTACATATTTCCCACATAGAAGCCTGTCTTTTGGCACTCCACGACTAGCTACTTTTGCTAATATAATTTCTTTTTAGCCTGAATCTTTAAACATTTTAAAGAATGTAGCATCTCTGAATTTCAAGTCATGTCTGAGTAAGCTTTCTCCCGTGTGCTTTAAAGGCAGTTGAAATGTTATGATTTCATATAATTAGAAACTTCTATAAAAGGGATATTGGTGTTTAAAATTTGCTTTTTTGAAGTAGTGAAGCCAGATGACATTAAATAGGTTTTATAGCAAATTTCAAACAAAGTAATCATTCAGTTTTCCAGCTGCAGATAGCATTATCGGCCAGAGCGGCTGAAGCACCTCATTTGAGTCTCATCTTCTCCCAGAGGCTGGTTAAGATTAGAATGAAGTCTAGTAATATCCAACAGGCATCATGAACACTCAGACATGAAACAGAGCCCAAAAGCCACATGAAGAACCAAAAAAGACAAGAATACATGGTATGTGCACAGAGGTCTAAGTTACATTGGTCTTTCAAGGCAAATACATGACAGATATCTCTGTGTTGTCTGTTTTTCCTTTCTCCAGACAGTTATAGTCAAGAGGTTTTCTTGAAAATATCCTTATTAGATGAAAAGTCTAACTTCCATCATCCCAAAGTTATCACCAATAACTGAGAGGCCAAGAACTGCCTGCTTTAGCCCTTCAAGATTAGTATAAAACTCATCTGCCTACTGTAAGACAAAATATGAAGCTTGTGCCTGAACAAAAGAAGAAATTCATGCTTTATATCTGTCAACTGGCAGTTGTCAGTCTCTTTCATTGACTTTAAAACAGTTCTCTTTATAGCATGATTTATTATAACTCAGAACAAAAAATATTCATAATTAGGTATTTTTAATCCTGTGTATTTATTCGTCCATCTGATACCTGTTTTCTATTCTTTGCATGCAGAATTGATTATTTTATAAAGTACTGTACCTTTTTTTCCTTTGGATTTCTTAACATGGGAAAATGGAGATAACTGCTATGCATGGGTAGAAATAACTGACAAAAATACTTTTTCTGGTAGTCATATCCAATATTGATATTAATGTAACTAGGACAATGCAGGCTAGTCTGCACATCTTCCTATATCCAATTTACAAACAAGATTGCCCTGCCTGAGCTAGTTAAATTTAAACAAATTTATAATAACTATTTGCATGGAAATGACACTTTTGACTGAATTTTACAGAGATGTTTTCATAAATATATAAGTTCAGGCTTAGGCTCTGCCTAAGTAAGGCTAATATAAGAGCCTGGTTGTTATGTGCAGGCAGATTTTAGCTTAACAAGAGCTTTTTAGATTGTGCAGAGGAAAAGGTGGCAACAGATTACTTTAGCTATGAAAAGCAAACTATATTCCCTATAGGTTTAGATAAGACTCAGAATATGCTGTAAAAGTCATGAAAATTTTGAAACTTCAGTTAATTATTTTTGGCCTCATGTTCCTTCCATTAACACTAATCTTTAGTGACTCACAAGAAGTTATACCAGTATAATAGTTTTTACTTTTCTCTAAACTTAATGTTGTGCAAAATTTACCATTGTTTAAAAATGTGCCCTTTAGGAGTAATTTTTACAGTATAATTATGAACATGATGTTTATGAAACTGTTTATGAAACTGCTCCACTACCCTGATTTTTCTCAACAGAATTGTAGATGGGATTGAAGACGGAAACCACAATGAGGAAAGCCAAACCTTTGACTTCAGCTCCGATCAGCTCAGGCAGGAATCCAGGTTGTCTCCTACAACTGGAGGTGAGTTTTCCCTGGGAAAATCACTCTTTAGAGAAAATAGTTTCCATAACTGCTTTTTGTTCCCCTTTGTTTCTTTGGTCCTCAGAAGTGGCATAAATGGATTAAACATATATTTGTACTCTCAGTACCATTTCAGTGCCACAGTTGGTACCGTGGAAAAGTACAATGAGGTCCCAGAGATCGTTTGTTGTTTTCCTGCTAACAGACAGTCATGATGAAACAGTTTGTGGAGAGTACTGTGTTTTTATGCATTGTACTTTACCAGCAGTATTGTAGGATCTGCCAGGCGCTTCATGCTCCCAAACGTTTGGGCGTGGAAGGTACTAAACACAAGGACAAAATTCAACATCAAAAAACATTCTAATACCAAATTGAGAAAAAAATACAAACCATAAATAAACAAGAAAAAAAGCCAAACTAAAAATTCATTAATAGCCATATGTAAACATGGCTGTCAACTTTTTTAAAGATATTTACAGAAGTGGAGGAGTATGGAAGTACATAGATTTTTAAAAGTAAAAGAGTGAAAACCTTGATATCAAGGGAGCTTAGGAAGCCTTAAATCACCTGCACTCTGAAAAGATTGATAAAGTAGCACCACAGTGGAATAGAACATGTCGAGATGGGGAAAAAAAAAGATAAAGATGCAGAAAGACTGTTTCCAACATCCCCTCTTTTATGAGTAAGCAATCCCCACATAGCTACATTTAGCATGGAGACAATTAGAACACATATTGTTCCTCTTAAAGCCAAACAGGAAAATAAAAATAAAAGTTTAATCATATCTATGATTTTTAAAAAGAGTTGACATGTCGTGTGGTTGGCACCAGGTTTGTCATTTTCAATCTTTTCAGGTCCAGACGGAAGAGAGCAGTATGGACTTTATTCATCGCACTTCTCTTACATGTTATACACCGAACATTAATGCATGATTGTACTTTCATTCTAGCCAAGTGCAAACTAGGTTTAAATTTAAGACATTGGTTAAGTGCAGAATAGTATTGCCATTTCCAAATGGTTATACTTATCTCATTTGCATGTATTTGAATTCTTTTCAGAAGCTGAAATTGGTGCTGCTGTACTCGTTATCAAAGCAGAAGAGACCAAACAGCAGATCAACAGGCTTAATAATGAGGTAACAAGCTTTTGTAGGGGTTGAAGGATCTTAACAATGATTCAAGGAATGCTGGAGAAAACTCAGAAGACGTGGGAATATAATAAATTCTTGTAAACAAGCTTACAAAACTGGATGAGGTTCCTACATGTAGGGCAGTTTGAGGCTTTGAACTCATTGTGAGATTAATTTCCTACATTAAACCTATATAAAAGTTCATGTCACATGCTAGAACTAAAAACAAAGGGAGGTTAGCATGGTCAGTGTATGTAGTTTTCCTAGGATTTATTCTCTTCTGGGTATGCTTCTGTTTTTCTCTTTCCTCTCATTATTTCTCCAAGTTCCTTCTTCCAACTTTCCTTGTCTTGATATGTGCTATGCTTTTAGAGAATTTCCTTGAAAGAAATGCAAACCCAGTCATGTTCAAATTCACATAAAATGTTTCAAATCACTTTACCTGTGTATACTTAGAATGAAAAGGAAATTCATCCCTTCCTGCTCAAGCAATATGACCTGAGGAATGCAGGGCCAACATTGTTCAGTGGTGCTTTTCATTCCTCCCTTCTATTAACTTCAAACCTGTAATCAACTATTAATCCAAAACTGAGGAGATGTTCTATGGCTAAACTGTTTTATATATCCAGCCATTGCAGTACTTTAGCTAACAAGATGAAAGCATCAGACTTGAACTTCACAGTTACACTGCAAGACTAAAATCCGTTCCCAGCACACTCTGTCTTTCAATGTGAAGAGATTAGAGGGAATTTCTTATGATTCCACATGAGGAAACATTTAAATAAGTCCGCCACACAGTTTTACTTCCTTTCTGAGCTCTTTGGTTACCAGAAATGTCAAATTTTGTCTTTATTTTTCCTTCTATATTGTGCACACCTAATCTAGTTATTCTTTATTTCCCACTTAGGAAACATTGGGCTTCTAAACCTCTTTCAACCTTAGTCAGTTTAACTGGGTTAGATAACTTAAATATCCTGAGCTAGGAGTGTATGTATCACCTCGTTTGTGTGCATCACTTCATTTGTGTGTCAAACTGTAGAGTTCAGACAAAAGCCTCATATCCCACTGACTGCAGGTTTTTATAAGGTTTGGTTAAAGAACCCAAAAAAACCTTCAAGATGTTCATTGACAACACCATTATGATACAAATTTCTATTTTCTATGTAATGCTTTTGAAAAAGACAAGTCATACTGATTCATTCCTTTTGAGAACAGGTATTTTTAAAATGAGAGGATGTATTACATGGCTATCTGCAAGAGGCAATTGGAAAATACATCATGGTGACAGATGTGCCAAGACAGGCATCTTGTGGATTAACCAAACTCTTCAACTGTAACAGTTTCAGGTTTGTCATTGCTTTTCTAGGGAAAAGAGATAGATAAATAGATCTTGGAACAGGGCAATATGCTAATCAAAAGAAATAAAGAACTCCACACAATCAAGGTCATTTCCCTCCATATACAATCTTAATTTTTCCCTGCTAAAACTATCTGAACAAAATATTATGCAACTTTTTTACTCACACTAACATAAGACAGGAAATTGCATCACATGTAGTAAAACACTAAAGTTTCCACACAAGGATACAGAATCCAAATCCAGAAATAAACTTTTCACTGTTGTGAATATGGTTCACTCTTTTATTTTAAAATTGAGGAGGGGAGTATCTGTCCATTTTTTCATAAAAGTCGCTTACCTATGAGACTTGAAATAAGAGGTACTTACCTCCCAAGACTTCTGCAATCTCTCCTGGGATAAAGACATGAACAAATAATTCTTGATTAAACAAGCCAATCATTAGGTTTTCATCACCAGCTGGTTATTCTCTTTTTTCCACAGAAGTGGGGCAGAAGTGAGTTCATCTATAGTCTCTGTCCCTTCAGCAGGTATTTGGAATCCTGTAAGTAAGAGGAAGAGAATCTTCAGAGATTTAAGAGTGCCACAAACTGCTGGAGTCTTGCTAGCTCGGTGTGTGAGACAGAATTTGTTTTCACACTGCAAAACTGACTGAGGCCTGTGCCAACATAGGGTGATAAGTAATAAAACTGAAAGTCATACAAAGTTTTGGTACGTTTAGACATCTTCTGGTAAAACCTGAATTAATTTACATCTAACCTCATCAGTGATAAAATGACGTTAATAATAATGCAACCAGAAAATACAAATAACACAATAATGTTGAAAAAATTCTGAAAATAGTTGTACTTGCTGTTCACAGCAGAGAAAGATACCTTTCTCTGATTACAGAACCTCACAGAACGTATAGGAATTATAGAGCTACATGAGGCTATGTGAATGATTATAAAACGTCCCACAGTCTGGAAAACACACTAGACTTAGTCTAGGAACCTAAGGGAACATTTTTATTCAACCTTGCAGAATCTCTAAGATTATTTTATTCTGTGCTGTTCAGAGTATATTATATACCATACATCTGTACTAGTGCAGACATGTTGAAGATTAATATTGTTGGTGGTACCTTGCAGTACCTGGAAGGAGTATTCTCTGCTTTCCGAGCTCATGTTTTGTCTTCTGTCTAAGAAGTCCCCTAGCAGAGAAGACAGCATTCTGACCAAACAAGAGTCTTAAACATTGAAATAATTATATATGGGATAATTCTCAATTTGATATGACAATACATGGGCATACAATATGGACAAATATTGGACTGAGACATAAAAAAAAAAGTACGTGGAGCAATTCTACTGATGTAGACTTAGATTTCATAGGTAACATTCTGAGCTCAAATCCCAGAGACAGATGAGTATCCTCCAAGTCCTCTCATGGATCAAAATTTATACTGGAAAAACTGCATGACTGTAAGGCTGCTTAATTGTGTATTCTACATATACTCAAACATGCCCCGTCTGGAGTTTATGAACTGACAGTACTGACTTGGTGGTTACCCAAATGAGCTTCTGGGTAGCCTTGCTGATATACTCTAGTTGTTGCTTGGGGGTTTTTGTTGTTGCATTAAGAATCGAAAACTCATAGACCCAGTGCTTTCATCATTCCATCATGTGATGGTGGATGGTAATGGAAAATTATGACTGATGCTGCAGCAGACAACTAGCAATAGTTAAAATACCAGCAGAGTTAGAAACAAAGTTCTCTATTAAAGACATGCAGTCTCCCCCTGGAAAATATGAGAAAACAGGTCACAAGTAGCCAACAGCAGCAAACACTGTCATTAATACATTTTTCAGTGGAAAACAGAAGTCAATAAACAAATGCAAAAATAACTGCTTTCATGAAAGGCAATTGTATTACAACAGTTCGCTAGTTAGCTTAAAAACATTTCAGCTGTTCATTGGGGAAACAAAGACAGACATCTTTCCATTCAGACATTCAATACAGACTGTTGTTAGCAAAGCAAAGCAAAAAGTTACCCCAGAGAAAAATCTACAAAAATAGCTATACCTAGTTTAGAAATCCAGCTGAGCTCTTAGCAGTATTTTAGGTGTATGACACTCACTACATAATCCAAAAGAAAGTTCATTTACCTAAGAAAGGGAGTAACAGAAGTCAGTGCATTGATTGCAGTTCTCAGATTTGTTATATATTAACTTTAGAAGTAATTGATGCACAGATTTCCTCTAAGGAGAGTAATTTCCAAAATCAGCACAATCTATGTGAGACAAACTTGAACACACCCCAGATTCCTGTTATATAGCTCTATGGTTTGACTGCTCAGCCAGTTGCCCAGCTTCTTCGTTTCCTCACCTAACCTCACTTCTCACTTTGAGCCTGAATGAGATCCAAGGTGATACTGGAATTTCCCTCCAGTTCTGTAGTGCAAGGTGGAGTGGAATAGGACTACTTTATCTCCTACCCTATTCGCCCCTTCCACTTAGTGTAAATAATCACTGAATGAAACAGGCATGACATTCATTATAGTTCAGTACTTTCAATCTGTGGCAGGTGAGAGTTCAGTTTCAGGTTCTTGTTCTGGCAAAACCACAATTATTTAGCAATAGTTTCAAGATTAGGTTACTGAATACCTAGCAGCATTGTACACTTGCAGAGCTGGGGAAAGCTTGATTCAAAGACCTGCTCCAGATTAGGCAGAGCAAGAATTCAGAAATAGTCTTCTGCCTTACAAGTATGTATCCTTCCTTTGCAGAGGTCTGTACACTTGACCGAGTCTTTCCAACGCATTTGTCTGCAAAGGCTGATCAAATGGATGTATCTAAACATTCAGCATTTTCTCAGAGGCACCATGTATGTGATGCAATCAGAGATAACTACTGAGGAGCCCACAAAGTAAAAACAGGAAACCACTAAGCAGATTTTCTGAGGTATACAAATGGCCAAAAAGTCTAGATTAAAGCACCTGCCTATCACTATCTCACTGCCTGTATCCTACTAGGCTTTTAGCTCACTGTCATTTGAATACAACTGTATGAAAACAGCATGGAAGTACTTTTACTTTGATTCAATTTGAAAAAACCAAATCTGAATTATTTAAAACATAGACCAGTTAATAAGAAGCGAATAGCCAAAATTTAGTCATATTTTTTTATCCCCTGATTACATGTACACATTCTCCATTCAAAAATATGTATACATGGTTTCATGCTGACATATAAAGGACATCTCATGCAGTGCATGCAGACTGCTTTGTCATGTCCCCCGTTTTTTCCATATGCCACCCAGCTTCAGTGCAGACTCCTTCAGCTTCAGAATTTGGGGGCTGATTTCTTACTTTACTACATCAGTAGATCCCAGAATTACAGTACTAAAACAATATAATGAACACAGTACTCACATTTCTCCCATTCAACACAAAAATAAGCAAACATGAGGAAATATGAATAGGGTCAGGTTCTGTACTAGATAATTGCCTTCTATTTAGCTCCACATTGGAGCACTTAGTAGAAATTCAGCTATTTTTAATTTTAGGGTTTTGAAATGCAAGTGCTTAATATACTCTAGGCATCTGGCACTTATTTAGAACAGAGAAAATGCATTCACAGGAATATTTGACTTTCATCTAACAAAAGGACCAATCCTAAATAAATATGTTTATTTTCCAAATCACTTAAAAATATTTTATAAATATATTATTTTAAAATGTATTTCACGACCAGCTGCCAAAAATCAATCTCATTTTTCTCTCAGTACAGGAAAAATGCATTCCTTAATATTAAAAATGTATGCAAATGATAATCAGTGTCAATGAAGAAAATTTGGTAAAGTTAATCAGGCCTTCGGTTTTACATAGGGGATATACTGTTAAACTTCAATTTGCAGTTTGAGAGCTCATATAATGAACTTGATTGACTTAGAGTAGTTAAATACATGTTCTTTTTAACAAGTTCGTAACTTTATTTTCACATGAGAGAAATTACTTTGCAGCAAGGCTAACCCAGTAATTTGCTTTGGAAAGCAGCTTTCAATCAAGAAAATCATGTCAAAAAGTGAACTAATTACATTTATGTATGATGAAAACTATTAAAACTAATCTATCCGTTTTGTGGTTTAGCCACATAAGTTTCACATCAAAGCCAAGACACAGAGCCTAGTATCATTTGCATTAAGAAGTAAAAGCTTTCTAAACCATACACGACAAGTAAACACACTAAGATTTTTAAAATATATTTTCTTTTAGTATTGAAATTCATGTTTCCAAAGAACTTCTACCTTGTTGTTGTTTTGTCTCTCTCTCTGCTCTTGTACTTTGATGACTGTAGAGTAGTCTTTACAGCTAATTTTTTCATTCTTTTAATGTTAGCTTAATAGCTATTGGCAGATGAAGATAAAAAATAAGCTGATGCTCTAAAGCTTAAATTAATTTCTTTTTAAGTAGAACACATTGCACATACATGACATAACTTCTATACACCGTGGTATGTCTCTTGAACTTTTCCTTGGTGGAAAGGCACTTGAGACAAAGAAATTAACCCAGAGGCAGCCATGCAGTTCACAAATCAACTGGACAGCAAAAGCTGACTTCAGATTTGAATAAAAAATATTACTACCAAGATAGATGGCAACAATTATCCAGTTAACTCTCTAAAAGGAATTTCAAAATGTTCCTGTACTAAAAAGATCTATTTTCCCAACATCTAAATATAAATCTCTATTGGTATTCAAGTTCACTTCTTTTTCTTTTATGCCTAGAAGATACTAAAAAAAAGTTGAGTGCTATTCTCCTTCTAAAAGCACTTTATTCTGGAAACATACTACTCCAGCAGATCTCAGCAAACCAAATTCCTTCTGTCTGTCTTTGCCCATTACATTTTCTAAAACTCTTCACTGGTATTATTTTCTTCTGGACTGTCTTTGGTTAGATCTTTAGAATCACTGACAAAGTACACAATCTCAAACCGCAGTGTATTTCAAGCAGGCTAAGTAATTCCCTGTAAAGAGAACTCCCTCCCTGTGTCCAGTAAAAGAAAAAAATGCTGTTTATATATCCTGGGAGTATGATTAATGCCTGAAAAGTGTCAATCAGCAAAACTCCACAAATATTTTTCTATAATACTCTGCATAGGCAGAATATTATATTTATGCCTCTGACATTTTCTTTTCAGGTGTAATCTTTAACGTTTATCTTTGTTGAATTTCATATTACTGATATTTAAAAGTGAACAGAAACTCTGTTTAAACATTAAAAATAAACATTAAATAAAAACAGATCAGGCCGTGATGCTAAAACATATAGCCTTAAATGTCCATGGATGGCAGCAAACTATTGATCGTAAGCCATTCCAGTCATGTATGGGTTCAGCTCATGGTGATTACATGTCCTTCATATTTTCTTAGTTGTTCTGAAGAATGTCAGGTGGACAGTAATATCTGAGAAGACTTTTGACAAGATATATATTGCATCTAATGTTTCTTGCTATATATTGAAACGGCTTTTCAGTAAAAGAAAAGAATTATGTTGCTTTGCCATGGTTTATTTTTAAGAAATGTATGTTCCCTTTTAACTATTCCTTTAGGTGCTTATAGAAATTGTTTGTTTAATATTTTTGCTCGATATTATATATATCACCTCAGGCCTTCTTTCATGAGTACATACTAGCAGCTTCTCTCCCAGCCAGCTGGGATTTCCATAATCCTCCATTTACTCTGTCAGTACCTAGTGAGTCAGAGTTTGTCCCTGATACTTTCTGAATTCCTTGAAGCAGTAATTTCCAAACCTGGTTTTCTTATTGCCACCATGATGCTGACACTGTCCTGATTCTATGCCAACTTGAAGACAAAATCCACATCCAACAATCATAGAATCACAGAATGGCTTGCACTGGAAGTGTCCTTAAAGATTATCTAGTTTCAACCCTCCTGCCGTGGGCAGGAACACATTTCACTAGACCAGGTTGCTCAAAGCCCCATCCAACCTGGCCTTGAACACTTCCAATGATGAGACAATCACAGCTTCCCTGGGCAACCTGTCCCATTGCCTCACCACCCTCACAATAAAGAATTTCTTCCTAATATCTAATCTAAACCTCTCTTTCAGTTTGAGGACATTCCCCTTGTTCTGTTACTGCGTTCTCTTGTAAATAGTTCCTCTCCATCTTTCTTGTAGTCTCCCTTCAGGAGAGGCTGCAGGGCTAAAAGGCTGCAATTAGGTTACACCAAAGCCTTCTCTTTTCCAGGTGAACAATCTCAATTCTCTTAACCTTTCCTCATAGGAGAGGTGCTCCATACCTCTAATCATACCTCCTGCCCCAACCCCCCACCCCGGACTCACTCTCAATGAAGAGCCACAAATTATAATTAGAACTGCAGTTTGGGAACCCTTTTTCTAGACTGAATTTCATGGGAGCCATGTTGACTTGAATACATCTA